>NC_081318.1:95309460-95611245 GCF_026419965.1 Kogia breviceps | reverse complement strand
ACCCCAGTGCTTCATTATCCTCATCTGTGAAAATGGGGTGAATAATAGTACTTCAGAGTTGTTTGAGCATTGAGGTAATTATATGAGTAAAGTACTCAGAGTAGTACTGTTATTTAAGAGTTTGATTTTTTAAATATTGTTATTTTGAGTAGTAGTTTTATTGCCACCCTGGAAATATACATTCATTATTTGTTTTAACTCATGTTTACCAATTTATCAGTCACCATTTACCAATTTATCAGTCACCATTTTTTCTTGTAATTTAGACCGTCCTTCCTCATCGTTTCATGTCTTCCTGAAATCTATTCTTTAGAAGTTTCTTTAGAAGAAGTCTGTAAATGATAAACTCAGTTTTTGTTGATTTGAAAATACCTTTATTTGTTTCATGTATGCATGTTTTCCTCCCTCCCTCCCTCCCTCCATTGGCTGTGTTGGGTCTTCGTTGCTGCGCGGGGGCTTTCTCTAGTTGCAGCGTGTGGGCTTCTCGTTGCAGTGGCTTCTCTTTGTTGCGGACCACGGGCTTTAGGCGTGCGGGCTTCAGTAGTTGTGGCGCACGGTCTTAGTTGCTCTGAGGCATGTGGGATCTTCCCAGACCAAGGATAGAACCCGTGTCCCCTGCATTGGCAGACAGATTATTAACAGCTGAGCCACGAGGGAAGGCCCTACATGTTTTCTTTAGCCAGTTATATAACTGAAAATGACAGTCATTGGCTCTTAGCACTTTGATGATCTTACACCACTGTTGTTTGACTTCTTTCTTTTGTGACCTCTAGTGACAGTGTAATTGTCAATTTCTTTGTAGAAAATCTGGCTGTTCTCCCCCCCCACCCCCCCGTTTTTTCCTCTTTGCTTTGGAGTTCTTCAGTTTTATTGTTCTGGAGATTTCTCCTTGTCTGGAACACTTTGTGCTTTCTGAATTTGAGATGTATGTTCCTTATCAATTCTGGACAATTCTTAGCTCTTCCTTCTTCTCCCTTCTTCAAGAAGCCCAAAGAGTAGATTGGTTAGATCTTCTCATTCTCTACTCCACTTCTCAACCTTTCGTCATATTTTCAACCTCTTTGTCTTTCTGTGATACTGGGTTCGCCAAAAAGTTCACTCAGGTTTTTCCTCTTTTACAGAAGAACCCCAGCAAACTTTCTGGCCAACCCCATACACCCTAGATGATTTCTTCAGATCCATCTTCCAGCCTCTTGTTTGCTGTCTGAGCAATCAGTGAATTTTAAGTCTCATGCTTTAATTTCCTGCTTGTGCTTTCGTTTCTTTCCTTCCTTTATTTCTATCAGTATTTTGTTTATTTTATATTTTGTATTTCATAGTATTAGTATCTGAAGTTACTTTTGCTGTTTATTATTTCTTTTGGCTTGCTCATTGGGTATTGTTTCCTTATTTTTTTGGTGATTTGAAAAAAATTATTAAATCACATCTGCCCAACCCAATCTTAACTGCTTGGAATCCCAGTTAGCCCTGACTGAGGATGCATTTCTCCCAAGAAGATTTGTTTTTACTTCTTCCAGGCGCCCAGGGATGGCAGTGACCCGGAAGCACTCTAAATTCATTCTTGGCTTGGGGGTTTCAGAACTAGTAAGGTATAATCATAAATTCAAATGCTAACTCTGCACAAGGAGAAGCTTGAGATTGCAGATTAATAGGAGAGATTTCCCCTACCTCTTTAGAGAAGTTTGGGTATCCGAAATTCGGCTCACTGGTTGATCCTAGCTCTTCTTTCTCTAGTTCTATCTCTTCCTAGAACCCGTCTTTGGATAGCAATTGTAGCTAGAATCCTAACCTTATTCTTGAGCCTCTCCCATTGGGATTGGATTTGGTGCTTGCAGAATCTCTCGTTTCTCTGGAAAATGTTTTTCTGATAGCTTCTTTAGGTATCCACCAGTCTCTGAAAACGGCCATTCCTACAAGAATAATATTAATGTGCTTCAGCATTTTTGAAGAACTATATACACAATTCCTATAGTAAGGTTGGCATTAGTGCTAATTGAAACAACAGTCTTTAAAAATAAGGCCATTTATCTAATATTGAAGAATGTGTATGGCTGAAATTATAAAGTTTGAAAGAGGCAGAACATATTGCAGTGGACTAATAACTCTTCAGATGACCAAAATTCTCTGCCAGCAATGGAAAATTTTGTTTTCCATCTAGGGGAAACAGTGTTTAAGATGGGAACACTTCTGTTGTGTAAAGTCCATTGAAACCCTAGTTCACAAGAAAGTCTTTGAGGATTGGGCTTAACTTTGTACTTGTCAGAAAAGACGTAGTTAGAACAAGTCATGTGTTACTGGAGAATGTTTATTAAGCAGTTTGCTTATGCGTTAAATTGTTTAAATCTATGTTAGACATCTTTTTTTTCCCTTCCCCAAAGATGGTTATAGCAGCAGTACAACCCATTTTGTCATGTTGCCTTGTAGAAATATGTGATAATTAACAATAGAGATCCTTCTGAAACTTTCTTAAATCTCATAACCAATCATGATTATAAAATACATGAGTTTAGAAGCAGAGAGGTTAAGAGGTAGCTTGATGCTGACCTTTGCATTAGCACAGTTACAGATGAGCAGAAAGGGCCAGAGGTCTGATAGCGCTATCGCTATCGTGCATAATATATCAGGGTGTACCTCCTTATTATGCACAGCTGGAGCCCTGAGGAAACAAGTTCATGGTAGCCACACAGGAGAAAGTTGAGAATAGGATGTGAGGATTAACCTTTATTGACTGCCTACCACGTGCACAGTTACCATACCAAGGAATTTATGTATCACCCCTTTTAAATTACCATAAACCTCTGACTTTCTTGAGAGGCTCAGGGAAGTTGTCACTGACTTGAATTCTTGTGGATTTTTAAGTGGTGGAACCGATATTCACACCTAACCCACAGGCTTTCTACCAGAAAACTGCATGTTGTTTGGAGCTGGACTTTTATCCTAGCTTTCCAGCCCTAGACAGTTCATTTTGTTGTTCTTTAGTAAATTCTCTGGAGTCGCCAGGGGTGGGGGAGGGGTGGAGTGGTGGTGGGGTCAGAGATGGGAGCCACTTTCCCAGCATCCACTTTGTCTTTCCTTATTTGTCTTTCTTTATAAATTAGTAATTAATTTCAGTAACCGTGTGCATGGTGCCCAACTGAAAAAGTATGAAAGGAGTATAAGGAATTTTTGGAACGTTAATTCCTCTCCCTGTCTGTTAGTCATTGAGTTCCTTTTCCTGGAGGAGAGCCATTATTGTCAGTTTCTTGTTGCTCCCACCAGAAACAGTCTGTTAACATGAGGTGCATGCATTGTATTACATCTGTAAAACAAACGGTACATGCCATACACAAAAGCACTGCACCTTTGTATTTATCATTGACATATCTTCCATATTAGTACATAGAGGACAGCCTCTTTATTTTCATGTGACAACTTTATTGAAAGATAATTCATGTACCATAAAATTTTAAATCTGCAATTCAAAGATGTTTCAGTCTACTCACAGAATTTTGCAACCATCACCAACCACCCAATTTTAGAACATTTTCATCACCCCCAAAAGAAATTCTGTACACTTGAGTAGTTACCTCCATTTCTTCCCACCCCCTCAGCCATAAGCGGCCACTAACCTACTTTCTCTCTATTCTGGGAATTACATATAAATGGAATCATATAATATGATCTTTAGTGACTAGCTTCTTTGATTTGCCATAACGTTTTCAAGGATCATCCATGTTGTAGCATCTATCAGTACGTCCATTACTTTTTATTGTTGAGTAATATTCTATTATATTACTATTTTGTTTTATTTATCCATTCATCAGTTAATGGGCATTAGATTGTTTCTGCTTTGGGGTAGTACGTATAATGAGGCTAAGAACATGTATGTGCAAGTCTTTATTTTTGATGTATGTTTTAGCTTCTCTTGCGTATGTACCTAGGAGTGGAACTGCTGGGTCATATGGTAACTTTAATCTTTTGAGAAACTGCTTCTAGTTTTTCAAATGTTTTTCAAAATGAGTACATCATTTTCCTTTCTTCTAAACAGTCTGTGAGGGTTCTAGTATTTGCATATTTTTGCCATCACTTGTTAGTATCTGTCTTTTTTATTATTGCCATCCTAGTAGGTGTGAATTCGTGGTTCGTTGTGGTTTTGATTTCTGTTTTTCTGATGGCTAATGATGAACATCTTTTCTAGGAGTTTTAAATAGTTTTAGCTCTTAACATCTGGGTCTTTGATCTACTGTGAGTTAATTTTTGCGTGTAGTGTGAGTTAGGAGTCCTACTTTATTCTTTTGCACGTGGGTATCCATTTATCTCATCACCTTTTGTTTAAAAACACTATTCTTTCCTTATTGAATGGTCTTGGCGCCTTTGTTGAAAAATCATTTGATGGTAATGTGAGGGTTTATTTCTGGATTCTCAGTTCCACACTCTGTTGATTACTGTACCTTTGTAGTAAGTTTTGAAATCAAGAAGCATGAGTCTTCCAGTATTGTTCTTTCTCAATATTGGTTTGGCTATTCTGGGTCATTGCATTTCCATATGAGTTTTAGGAATGGCTTATCAATTTCTGCAAAGAAGCCAACTGGTATTTTGATAGGTATTGAATTGAATCTGTGGATCAGTTTGGGGCATATTGTCATCTTAACAGAATTAAGTCTTCAGTCCATTAACGTGGGATGTGTTTCTGTTTATTTAGATCTTCTTTAATTTCTTTCGGTAATCTTTTTTAGCTTTTATAGTATATATTTTGAACTTCTTTTGTTAAGTTTATCCCTGTGTACAGTTGACCCTTAACACGGGTTTGAACTACTTGGGTCCACTTATATGTGGATTTTTTAAAATAGTATGGTACTACAGTACTTCACAGTCCACAGATAGTTGACTCTGTGTATATGGAGGAACCACATACACAGAAGGCCAACTGTTAAGTTGTACTTCGATTTTCAGCCGTGCCCCAGACCTCTAATTGTTCAATGTTCAACTGTATTTTATTCTTTCTTTTTCCATGGAAAGCATAAAAATAATTTATTCTAAAAGATGGCAGAAATAAGAAATTCATCCTGAAAATATACTTTGGTATAATTCTGGTGAGACAGATTTTTCCCTCTGAACATGTTCTCCTACTGATTGCCCCACTGGAGTCTTAATTGCCTCGTAACAATTTTTAAACATTTCGCTGATTCCCATGTTGTGAACAGGCAGGAGCCATCTTCAAATCCGCAGGTTCCAAGGAGAGAGTAACATTTATTTCTCAGAAGAACAGCACTTTCTATCTCAGAAGAGTACATAAACATTTTATGGAGGCAGCATACTTTAGGTTAAATAGGTACATCATTCATCAAAGTGTAAGAAAGGTGACCGGAAAAAAATACTGCATTGTAGAATAAGGCATTCACATGTGGTGGGAACATTTAAGGCAGTTGATGGCTAAAACAGGTGAGTTAAGGAAGGTGGTCTGAGTATGGAGGTGATTTTGCATCTAGAGGAGTTCTCTTTGTGGCCTCAATGACTGAGCACTGGCGAGCAGGTCTTCTTCCTCAAGGCCAGTGATGCTTGAGGTACCAGATGGTTTCATTTTTCAACTGTGGTCCAAAGAGAGGGTTGAGTTGGGCCAGAATTGCAATCAGCCAAAAGAGATAGCAGCAAACTGAACAGGTCACCAATATGGTGATGCTAACTCCCTGGCTGGGATCCTTAGAGATGAACCAGGGCACCAGGAAGCTGATGAAGCCACAGAACATGCTCATCATAATGAGAGGCGCCGTGAGGCCGGTATATGCCATGGTTGCCCCCCAAGCTCTGTGTTTTATTCTTTTTGATGCTGTTGTGGGTGGAATTTTCTTAATTTCATTTGCCTCATTTTTTAATAGAAGAGTTATGTTGGATGCATGTGCCATAATCTATCATCATGTTATTAACAAGTCTCCCATTGATGGACATTTAGGCCCCAATATATTGCTATTTGCAGACATTGTCACTGTGAGTCAGGTGAATTTCAGTAAGGAGGTGTGCTGAGCTAAAGGATATTCAAATATTGGAATCATCTGTCAAATTAAAAATGAATATACTCTTTCTGTTTATAATTTTACAGCTAAAATATCCAGTGGTGGGCTATATAAAAAAATGTTCCAAACTCTTTTCAGTTAATTTTATTTACTTATTAAAAGTAATGATATGCTAGAGGAGGTTCATGTTGCTAAAATGTTGCCTAGAGCAGCACTGTCCAGTAGAACTTTCTGTGATGATGGAAATGTTCTATTATCTGCACTGTTCAGTACCATAGTCACCAGCTGTATGTGGTTACGGTTGTTTGAGCCCTTAAAATGAGGCTAGAGTGGCGGAAGAACTGAATCCTAAATTCTTTTTAATTTGGCTAGTGGCTATTGTGTCATATAATTATAGTTGCTTTTTGATTTAAATCTTGCGGAGGTATGCAGAAGCCATGTTCAAAGTGGTACATCTTGCATTATTTCCTGAGTAGCAGGAGGCAGTTGTTCTAGCTAAGTTTCATCAACATACAGGTCTTAGTAAATGATCACCACCACATTCCCCCCCTGCCCCGCGCCCTTTTTTTTGTAGTAGCAATTTACCCTGTACCCAGCTGGCTTCAGATTGCCTACAAACAGAGCCTTTTAGATAGAAACATATGGGTCCTTAGTTTGCTAGTTTTTATATGTATATCTCATCCTAATGTAAAAAGGTAGGCTTATATGAGGTAAAACTTATATATTCTCCAAAATCTGTCTTTGAAATTTATGAATTTATCTTGGTGATTATGCTATGGGTCACTGCTTGCAGATCATGAACCAGGAAGGCTAGAATCAGTTGGTGGTTTGACTAACCTTTTATGTTAGCTCTTAACTAGGCCTTGCTCTTGTCTCTAACTCCTCAGTTCTCTTTGGCGCTCTCACATGCTGAGAAAGGCATTGTTTACCAGCTGTTTACTCATGACCTCTGTTTCTATTTGCAGCCTAAACCTTTATTTTTTAACTATAGATTCTATATACCAAGCAGTCCACTGTATTTCTACAATGCTGGACATCCCACATGCCCCTCAAACTCTGATGAGCTGAAACAGAAGTAAGCTTTCACTGCAAACCATTCCTCCTCCTCCTGCTGTGTTCTCTCTCCAAATTAATGGTAACACTATCTTACTATCAGAAACCTAGGAGACAGATACCCACCTCCAGCAAGTGAATTACTGAGTTCTGAGTTCAGGTTTTCATCATTTCCTCCTGGGACACCTCACTAGTTTCCCTGCTTCTGTCTTTTATCCTTTCTGCCCATTCTGTATACCAATTTCATATGTTTTTTGCAGAGAGCAACTCTCTGGTCCTAAAATTGTATTTCAGTGGCTCCTCCTCGCCTTAAGGAGAGAGCCCGAATTCCTTAGAACTGTAGATCCTTCCTCCGTCAGCTGGCTGCCGCTGAAACTCTTCCCTGTCTCAGCCACACTAGGCTAGTTTAGGCCCTTGTGCCTCTCTTCACCCTGTTCCTGGGCCTTGGCCGCCCTCCTCCACCCCCTGTGCCTCATTCTGTTCTGTCTCTAAGATCACTCCCAGCATATAGATGTTTCTGGCTCAGCCCTCTGCCACCTCCTCCTCTGTAACAACACTTGGAGCCGTTATGTTCCCATATTCATGTGTTCACAGGCATTTCTCTAGAGCCCTCTTGCTAGACCATGCATCCCTCAGTGCTGGGCTCCTTTGTACCCCGGTACACATCACGGTGCATGCTGCACGCCAGGGATCCCCAACCCCGGTCCATGGACCGATATCCGTTGGTGACCTGTTAGGAACCGGGCCGTACAGCGGGAGGTGAGTGGCGGGCGAGGGAAGCCTCATCCCCGTCACTGGCATTACCGCCTGAGCTCCGCCTCCGGTCAGTTCAGTGGTGGCATTAGATTCTCACAGGAGCATGAACCCTACTGTGAACTGCACATGGGAGGGATCTAGGCTGCTCGCTCCTTATGAGACTCTAATGCCTGATGATCTGAGGGGGAGCTGAGGTGATGCTAGAGTGCTGGGGAGCGGCTGCAGATACAGATGATCATTAGCAGAGAGGTTTCACTGCACGGAGACCATGATAAATCAACTGCTTGCAGACTCGTATCAAAACCCTATCAGTGAGTGGCAAGTGACAAGCTGCATCTTACGGAGCAGACTGGACATAAGCCACACACTTCAGCTGTCACTGTCTCCTGTCACCCCCAGGTGGGACCATCTAGTTGCAGGAAAAGCTCAGGGCTCCCATGGATTCTGCATTATGGTGAGTTGTATAATCATTTCATTATATAGTACAACGTAATAATAATAGAAGGAAAGCGCACAATAAATGTGATGCACTTGAATCATCCCCAAACCATCCCCCCACCCCATCCCATGGAAAAATTGTCTTCCACGAAACTGGTCCCTGGTGTCACAAAGGCTGGGGACCACTGTTATGTGCTATTCTGAGTATTTCTGGAATCAGTGGATGCCATTTTTACACGCTTTTGGGCTCTGGATTAAACTTTTCTGTCTGCCTTTCTCTTCTTCAGTAGTAATAACGTGTACTGCCAGGCCCCACACTGTTTTATGAAATATTAATAATACAGGTGGATGAGAAGTCTATAGCTCCGTAATATATATGTTGTTAAGTGGTCAAGTAGTCAACTCGTTTGTTGTCTAAGGTGTAGTTTAGTTGGGAAGCAGGTGTGATTCACTTACAACTTCACTATGTTCAGTGTTCTAGAAGACAACACAGTCTTAGAATATAAGACCGTGTAAAGTGTCTGGCTTGGAATTGTGATTGTTTCTGTTAGAATTTGGCGAATAAGGTTTTCCTTTCCTTTTTTTTTTTTTTTGCGGTACGCGGGCCTCTCACTGTTGTGGCCTCTCCCGTTGTGGAGCACAGGCTCCGGACGCGCAGGCTCAGCGGCCATGGCTCACGGGCCCAGCCGCTCCGCGGCATGTGGGATCTTCCCGGACCGGGGCACGAACCCTCGTCCCCTGCATCGGCAGGCGGAATCTCAACCACTGCGCCACCAGGGAAGCCTCCCTTTTTTTTTTTTAAACTTGCCTATGCCCCAAAGAGAATTGGCTGTCACATTCTTATCACCCAGCTTCTTAATTCCTCTGATCATTTCAATTATTTAAAAAACCCCAGATTTTGTTGAGCCCAAAATCTGATAATTTAAAGTGAACTACTCTATTACTTATTGAGAACTTGGCAGCTCTGTTCATTTTCTATTGCTGCACAAATTACCACACACTTAGCAGGTGAAAATAATACCTGTTTATTAGCTCACAGTCCTGTAGGTCAGAAGTTAGGGCTGCACGGGTGGCTGATTTCTCACTGGACTGAAACCAAGCTGCTGGCCAAGGCTGCAGTTCTCATTTTGGGATTGGAGTCCTCTTTTAAGATGACTACTTATTGGCAGAGCTCTTCCTTGCATTGAAGTTGTTGTTATCCTTCTAGTTGTTGGCTGGGGACCACTCTCACTCCTAGAGGCCACCCGTAATTCCTTGCTCTGTGGCCCTAATGAGCAGTTCCTGACATGAATGTTTGCTTTTTTCCAGGCTGGCACAAGCACGCCCCTGACTTTTTCTGTGACCAGCCAGAGAAAACCCTGACCTGTAAAAAGGCTCATGTGGTTAGGTTAGGCCCACCCAGTGCATCTGCCCTTTTGCCATATAACGTAACATAATTACAAGAGTGATATCACATTCACAGGGCTTCCCACACTCAGAGAATTGGGGAATTACACAGGGCAAAGGTCATTGGGGCTCATTTTAGAATTCTGCCTACCATAGCAGACACTTCACATTTAGGTTTGATTTATACAAAGTTTAGAAATTCTCTTTTCATTGGAGAGGAATACATGAAATCATTGTGGCTTTTTCCTCCCTAGCTGTGTGACTTTACCCACTGCTACAGCAGCTAGCCTTTTTAGATAAGCTATTTTGAGAGAAAGTGTATACTGATTGATTCTGTCCTTAAGTAGAAATGCCAGATTGCATGTTTCTCAGGCTGACAATTACCACCAAGAGAGGAAGAGTGAGAAGGAGGGTGGGAGGAAGAGAGTGAGTTTTAGATTTAGGCTGTCGACGTAAGAGGAAAGAAAAAGAAATTTGACTTTATGTGAATGTCCCTAGAATACTACCTGAAGAAACTGGTTTGGATTCCTTTTCTTTATGTTTCAGTTAAAGATTAACTGAATTAATTTCTTAAATGGTGTCAGTTGCCATTTAAGCTGATAACAAAGGAAAGTACTTCTTTTTCTGCCAAATGTGAAGTTTACTTGTTTTTCTCTGCTGGAATAGAAAAGAAATAGCAGCTGGAAGGAAATCAGAGAACTCCCATCTGGTTGCCATGGCAATTTGGAGCAGAGGATGTACGCATTTTGCTAGGGTCGTTCAGTTTTTCTTCACTTTACTAATAAAGCAAATGTACATGAAAAATATAATATGAAGTCGATAAGCATGATAAAATAATCTTAGTATTCTAATGTAATATTTAAAGAAAAATATTTTGTTTTTTTTTTAACCTGCATTTTTTTGATAGCCCTATTTGGAGTAATGATTAGAATATTTAGTTATGTTTTATGTAGGGCAAAATAAATATAGTTCTTTGTGAAAAATATGAATGACTAGTTGGAATTTTGCTTTCTAAATTTTTTATTCCAGTTACTGAGTTGGTACATTTTCTTAGTATACATACACGTTGTTAAATTACTAGTGCCTTATAGCAACTTCAGATGATTAGATAGACTCTCTACTTTTTACAGAACTACATGTTATTTTCCCCTGTGAATGTACTAGGCAGTTGTACAAGAGACCATGCATATAGATTGCTTAAATCTAAATGTAGATATTTCTGATTTTTCTTGGAAGCATATACTTTAGTAAGGTATAAGGTGGATATTAAAGGGTACTATATAGTCGTATAAGCTCTTGCTTTTAAAAAACAGCTTTTTTAGGTATAATTCAAATACCGTACAACTTAGACATTTAAAGTATGCAGTTCAGTATTTTTTTGGTATATTCACATGGTTGTATAACCATCACCACGTTAGAACATTTTCATGCCTCCTGAAGAATCCCCCGTATCTATTAACAGTCAATCTCCATTTCTCTTCTCTCTTCCCCTGCTCCCAACTCCAAGCAACCATTAATACACTCGACAAATTTCCTATTCTGGACATTTTGATATAAAATGGCATCATTCAACATGTGTTCTTTTCTGACTCGTGTTTCTCATTTAGCGTAACGTTTTCAAGGGTCATCCTTGCTGTAGCATGTATTATCAGTACTTCATTTGTTTTTATTACTGAATAATATTACATTGTAAGGATATACCACATTTTACTGATCCATCTATCAGTTGATGCACATTTGGGTTGTTGCTGCGTTTTATCTATTCTGAATAGCACTGCTATGAACATTTTTACACAAGATTTTGTGAGGTCAAATGTTTTCATTTCTCTTGGGTATATACCTAGGAGTGGAATTGCTGGGTTTTATGGTAACTCTAAATTCAACCTTTTTCATAACTACCAGCTATTCCAAAACAGCTGCGCTATATTATAATCCTGCTACAACGTATGATGGTTCCAATATCTTCATTCTTGGCAATACTTGTTGTTGCCTGCTGTTTTTTTAAAATACAACCATCCTATTGGACGTGAAGTAGTACCTCATTGTGGTTTTGACTTCCCTTTTCCAAATGACTAATGATGCTGAGCATCTTTTAATGTGCTTATTGGTCTTCTTTGGAGAAATGTCTGTTCTACTTCTTTTCTTTAATTTTTAAAATTTGTCTCTTTATCGTCATGTTACAGATTTCTTTTTATATTCTAGATACAAGTTTCTTTAAAGCTGTATGATTTATAAATACATTCTTCCATTCTCTGGGTTGTCTTTACTTTCTTGATGGTGCCCTTTGAAACACAAACTTTCTTAATTTTGTTCAAGTCCAACTTTATCTTTTTTTCTTCTATTGCTTATGCTTTTAGTATCATATCTAAGAAACATTGCCAAGCATAAGGTGGTAATAGAGATTTACTCATTTTCTTCCTGAAAGTTATTAATTTTTAAAAAAATATTTTTATGTATTTATTTGGCTGCGCTGGGTCTTAGTTGCCTCACGCGGGATCTTTTAGTTGCGACATGAATGTGGGGTCTAGTTCACTGACCAGGGATCGAATCTGGGCCCCTGCCCTGGGAGTGTGAAGTCTTAACCACTGGACCACCAAGGGAAGTCCCAAGTTATTAATTTTGAGTTAATATTTATGTATTTATGTGAGGTAGGGTTACAACATTTTTTTGTATGCAGATAGCCATTTGTCCCAGTACCATTTGTTGAAAGACTATTCTTTCACCATTTAGTAGTGTTGGCACTGTTGTTGAAAATATTTATGAGTTTTTCCCCCCACGGCTTATGTGCTTCTAGTAATTTTTTTTTTTTTTTTTTTTTTCTGGCCACGCCGCATGGCCTGCAGGATCTTAGTTCCCTGACCAGGGATTGAACACCTCTTAATCTTTTAAACAGTTGAGATTTAAGCAGGCTTTGAGGTGCTGTAGAAGCCACCAGAGACCACTTTGAAGAAGCCAGCCTTAAAGACAGTGTGGCATCATTCTCTCTTACGTACATCTGTCCTAAGACAAATTACTGTGTTTTTCCTGTGCAGTGGGCAGTAACAAGGCTGGATGGGAAGAAAAGGAGTCAGTGATTGGACTGTAACGTTAGGTAGTTACAGTGTACTTGTCTTACTGTGAGGAACTGGGTAATTTGAGAGTTGATGATAAATGGTGTGAAGCAGGTTACTGGGAGAAGCCTCAGAAAAAAATATTCACTGATGTGACCAGGAATCTCTGCTATTGTTGAATCTGAGGGTCTAGAGTGGTGCCATCTAATAGAAATGTAATGTGAGCCTCATTTGTAACTTAAAGTGTTCTAGTAGCCACATTTTTTTAAAAAAGTAAAAACAAGCAGATGAATTTAATTTTAATAATTTATTATATCCAAAACATTCTTATTTTAACATGTAATAAATAAAAATTATTAATAAAATATTTTACATTTTTTGTACTAAATCTTGGAAATTCAGTACGTATTTTACACTTAGAACACATCTCAGTAAGGACTAGGCACATTTTAAGTGCTCAGCACCCACACGGGGCCAGAGGACAGCAGAGTTCTAGATGTGTTGATAGGACAGCCAGTCAAGATATTACATCTACGTTACTCAACTTCCTCTGTATTTCAAGGTACCCTGACTCATCCCTTTAACTTGATAGAGCTGGCTTTGGGGGAACTCTCTGCCTGCCTGTTCAGCATGGCCCTCCCTGACACCAGAGGGTCTGAGAATTTTGTTAAGCAAGTGACGTGGCAGCTCACCAAGAGACACACATTATGATAAAGATACCGGAGCCTCTCAAACTAGAGAAAATGGGCATGTGTGAAAATTAGAATCTCTTCTCCCTTCTCATAGGTACAGTCTGTTCCATTGAGGTAAAGGTCTATGTAGCAAATGCCACCGATGAAGTGGTGCTCACATGGGCATCATTTTGCCACCACTCCCCCTCCCCTCCCTCCCTCCACCCTTCCACCCCCCACCCGTTTGTCAATGTCTGGACATAGGTTTCTTTTGGTGATGAGTAAAAAATTTTTTATTGGAGTATAGTTGATTTACAATGTTGTGTTAGTTCCAGGTGTACAGCAAAGTGAATCAGTTATACATATATCCAGTGTTGGTTTTTTTAAGTTTCTTGTCCCATGTAGGCCATTACAGAGTATTGAGTAGAGTTCCCTGTGCTATACAGCAGGTCCTTATTAGTTATCTATTTTATATATAGTAGTGTGTATATTGTCAATCCCAATCTCCTGATTTATCCCCCGCCCCACTCATCCCCTGGTAACCATAAGTTTGTTTTCTACATTTGTGAGTCTGCTTCTATTTTGTAAATAAGTTCATTTGTACCCCTTCTTTTTTTTTTTTTTTAGATTCCACATATAAACGGTATCATATATTTGTCTTTCTCTGATTTACTTCACTTAGTATGATAATCTCTAGGTCCACCCATGTTGTTGCAAATGGCATTAGTTCATTCTTTTTTATGGTTGAGTAATATCCCATTGTATATATGTACCACATCTTTATCCATTCCTCTGTTGATGGACATTTAGGTTGCTTTGTCTCTGGACATGATGATCATAACTGACATGTAGTGGCTGCAGGCCAGGCTGACAGTGTTCTACAATGTACGGAAACAGCACCCACAGCCGTGAGTTTCCTGGCCCAAGTATCAGTGGTGTCGAGTGTAGCAGCACCCTGCAGCCATGGAACAAGATCTTCCAGTCCTTCCCTTTTCATTAGTTGTTACATAGTCTCCACAGGGAATATGTGGTGTTTTTTCTGCTGTTTTTTTTTTTTTTTTTTTTTTTTTTTTTAATTTAGAGAATCTCTTCATTTTTTCATATAAAATTTCTGAGGAAGAAATAGTCAACTTTGAAAGTATTTGTGGTTGAGCAAATTTGTCAAGTAGATAGATTCCACCCCCAGGAATGGGTCATGTAAATCTTTTCTCTAACCTCTTCCCTTTGGGGAAGCCTTGAAACTGGTGCAGTTCTTCTCCTACCTCCCCTTCCTCAGACCTCTTTTCCCTAGGACCATTTTATTTTCAGTAAAGGCATGTCTGTTAAAAAGAAAATGAGCATTTGCAAGGCTGCCAGAAAGATGACTGTACTTCCATAAGGTCTCTTGGGATTTTTTTGGAGGTCCTGGCAGTGATGTTGGTGTTTGGTTGTGATGACTCCCTTTCAGTACTCCATCATGAGGCATGGTTAATTCAGAATGTTATCACCACCATTGTCCTAATGTCTGTTACCTCGGGAGCTATAACTTTGAGTCTCATAAATTCTAGCAAGTAGAAATCAGTACAAGTCATTTTCAGATTATAAACATTCTTTAGTTGTCCTGCCAAAGGTAATCATACTTGGCAGTGTTGACCTTTAAGGTGACCTGTGGGGTGTGACCCCCCACCCCATCCTCATGACTGCTGGTGTTTCTATTGCCTTCCTTCGTTCACTGTGGCACTTTGAGTTTTTGGTGGCAACCCACATAAATGAGCTGTAACTAACTTAGGCTGAAGGCAGTGTGCTAAAGGCTATTTGGGGGCTCCTAGATTTGGCAAGAATTTAGAGGTTCAGCTTAGAAAGGGCCAGCTCCTCTGACCCTGCCTGTTACTAGCAGCTAGGATGAGTTTGCACCCTGTGATGGCTGACCTTCTCAAGCAAGGTTCCAGGGCCCTGTGCCCTAGGCTGTACCACAGTGAGGAGAGAGGACTGGAGCCAGCCTTTCATTGTGCAACGAGTAGCATTGTTCCAAAACATGCTTTTAGAAACGGAGCATCAGTACTGGGCAGGCCAAAAAAAATGGCCGTTATCCACCACATCAGTGTCTGTGAGGTTCCCCTTGCTCCCAGGGCTAGAGGCCCTCTGTTCATCCCACTGAAACTGCCTCTGGGGAAGTCCATCAGCCCAACCCCCTTGCCCCTACCACTCGCTATCTTTTCCCTCCCCACTTTTTATCCGTAGAGCTGGGGCCAGCTCAGGGAGAGCAGTGGTGGTCCTGTTGTTACGGCAGCTTGCAGCTCAAGAGAGGTTCTGTATCCAGTTGAGACTGTTGGTTCAAGATTCCCCATTGGGATATGGCTAGAAGGAGAAGTTAAATTTTATAAGTGAAAGCTTGATTTTATAGAATTGCGTCATGAATGCTTTACTTCTAAGCAAATGTATTTAATATATCCTGAGTTATTCTAGATATCTGAAAGGTTTACATCTGTGACCTCTTAAGTTGTTTGTTTTTAGTATTATAGGTTTTCCTATCTTTTGTAAAAGAGTATACTAAACATTTAGCCTTTTTGTAACAATTAGAAATAACCATTGGAAGTCTTGCATTGATGTATGGATTGTATTTGTATTTGACTGCAGTGGATGTTTTCTTTGTTTAATTTCCAGTTTGAGACAGTGTTTTTGTCTTGCTAAGCAAGGTGTACATTCCAGTATACATTAGTTGGCTTTTATGAGTTATCCAGGAAACCTAACCACATTCCTACTGTTTGTATGGGAAAAGGAATTCTGATTTTAAGGTGATGGAAAATAAGCCCCTTTTTTATTAAAGTCCAGGGTTACTTTCCTCTGTCTTTTTCTAACCTCTGGGGGATGTGTTCTAACAACTAAGGCTGTGTATCGTGAGGGGATAACTCTTTTTCACTTACAATTCATAATATTATCAAGACATAAGAAATAATGACGCTTGGAGTGAAAACGGGCCTGCAGAAATATTTCTTGGTTAATAAGGGTAGTCACCCCCCACCGCCCCGCACTTGTGTTTTGAAACATTACTTGAATTCAGCTAACGTGGCTGAAGTAACGTTAATCAGCATCTCTTCTTAGTGTGTGACAAGTTTTATTTTTTCCCATATTAAGAAACTCTCAAGTGTGTTCATAATGCAGGATTTACTTCTGAGTAAACATGAATTGTCCTTCCTCTGTTTCAGGCCGGAGCCTCAACAGAAAGCTCCCTTGGTTCCTCCACCCCCGCCCCCTCCACCACCACCGCCTCTGGCAGACCCTGCGCCCCCGGAGCCAGAGGAGGAGATCCTGGGGTCAGACGATGAGGAGCAGGAGGACCCCGCAGACTACTGCAAAGGTGACGTGCCTGCCTTCCCCACCGGGAAAGGACGAGGGGCGTTAATGATGCAAACTCCTTGGTCTTTATTAAATTAGCCTCTTGGTGTCCATATCGTTAAAAATTTTTAGATCATTAAGTGTAGAATGCTACCTGACAATAGAAGAGATATCAGAAGGAAAATTTGTAAGAGAAACAAAATGAATACATGTGTGCGTACATATGCTGGATACTTTCAAGAGGATTTAAATCCACTGGTAGAATTTAAAAGATGGTATAAAGCAGGACTATTAAAGATAAAAACACAGTAAACCATCTGCGAAGAGAAGAGCACAGAAAGAGGGTATAAAGCCCCCACGGGAGGAGCCAATTAAACTGTTGTTCACTACATTGGATTTAAGCTTCTTGGCTTCGAAGAAGAATAAGGAACTGTTCCTTTCTCTGTGCAGCATTGAGTTACATAGTATTCATTGTCTGTGGAATGAAAGTCTGTCCATTTGTTTCCTGGCGTTGTACTCAACGAAAAAGACAGTTTGTGGGTTCTGCCATTGTGACGTAGTGGATTATGTTTTCAGCTATGATTTCACGGAATACATAGAAATTATTCAAGTGGAGTATTCTTGTATTGACGTTTCGTGAAGACCAAGAGCATATAGCTAAACTCTTAAAAAGCAAGCATATTGTGTGATGAGTATTGAAAACAGTTTGATCCAGATCCCATACTCTGTGTAGACTGGATCCCAAGGATCTAGGAGAAAGGAAAGGCAGTCCATTTGCTGCCTCTTCTTACTCACTTGGACTTTAATTCCCTCTAACAGAAAATTATCACAATCTAAATTCTTGAGTTCTGAACAGTTGATGAGACATTTATCTGCTACAAATTAAGGAAAATGTAAATCAGATTCTATACGGCTTAAGAATAGATGGCAGGAGATGCACACGTGTTCAGTCCATAAAGCATTAATGAGTCTGGCTCTGTTGTATCCTAGTGTCAATTTATCTAGTGATTGCAGGTCCTTTGTGTGTTGGTTAATGAACAATGTATTTTTTAGATATGAGAAAGCAAAAGTTAACATTCTGCTCTGAAAAGTTTAAGAAGGAATCTTCTGCTCTAAGGTGATTTTTCCATAGGTGTAGATTTCTACACATAGAATCATGTTTTCCTTAGAAAATGGAATGTTGATCTTTAGCATTTGTATGAGTAGTGATTATGACCCCAAAGGTAAAGATCTATGCCTTTTAATATGGAAAAGAAGGTGTTTTCCATCCTCCCTCTTAATTTGCATTTCTTCGTCTGAAAATGAAGTTATTTGAAGAGGAAATGCAACAACTGTCTTGATTTTGCTGCTTAGGCCAAAACATTAGGTTGGTGTGAAGGAACTGTTCTCTTCAGGTCATAGGTTCCCCACTGCTGGAATGAGAATATTTGCCTCACACCTGGCTTTTTTGTGGTATAGACCATAATAGATGTTTAAGATTACTGACAAATGCTTTCAAGGGGCCCATGGAGTTGATTTGGGATGTCCGGGAAAAGAACTGCCCCCACCCCCCAACAGAACAGATAAGTTTCCCACTGGAAACGGTTGAATTTAAGTTACCAACACATTGCTTTATCACCCCTGAGTACTTTAGTATGTTTTGCTTACAACCAAGTACATTCTCCTATGTTAACCACAATTCAAGTTCAGGAAGTTAATGTTGATATACTTCTACCATTCAATCCTCAGACTCCATTCAGGTTTTGCCAGTTGCCCAGTTTTGTTATTTTTGTGAAACCGATCCATTGAAGAATCACATTGCATTTTGTTTTCTTCGTCCCTTAGTCTGGAACAGTTCCTTAGTCTTTTCTGGGCTTTTATGGCTTTGACACTTTTGAAGATGTAGGCCAGTTATTTTGTATAATGTTTTCTCAATTTGGAATACCAAAATAGTGTTGTTCTGTGAGAAGCGTTCTTCTCATTGAATCCTATCAGATAGTACATGGTTTTTATTTATACCAGTACAGTTGGTATCAATCACTTGTTCAGGTTGGTGTCTGCCAGATAGCTCTACTGTAAAGTTACTCTTTACCCCCTGGTAATTAATAAACATTTTGTTGAGAGTTACTTTGAACCTTTGTAAATACTCTTTTTTCAAGAAATTTACTTCCTTCTTCCTCTTCTTTCTTTCTCTCCCTGTATTCTACCTATCCCTCCCTCCCATCCATCGGTCTTTGTATCTCGGATGTGCTCATTCACAGATTTCCTTTTTACTCAGTGGGTATAGTCATTTACTCTCCTAATTTGTTTTGATGCTGAGATTTTCCCAAACTGGCCATTAGGAGCCCCTTCAGGTTGATTCTCTGTCCTTTTGAAAAGATCATATCATTCTTTTTTTGTTCTACACATTATTTTTTCACTTAGTATATATTGAAGTCACTCTGTATCAGTACGTATAAAGCTGTGTCATTTGTTTTATTTATTATTTTCTTAGTTTAGCATAAATGTAAACCTTTATTCTTTAACTTAATTAATTTTTTTTTTTTTACAATTTTAAAGGTTACTTTCTTTTTACAGTTATTACAAAATATTGGCTCTATTCCCCGTGTTGTGTACAGTACATCCTCAAGCCTGTCTTACACCCAGTAGTTTATACCTCCCACTCCTCCACCCCTGTATTGCCCTTACCCACCTCCCCACTGGTGGTAACCATTAGTTTTTTCTCTGTATCTGTGAGTCTGCTTCTTTTTTGTTTTATTCACTAGTTTGTTTAGTGTGTTGTATTTTTTAGATTCCTCATATTAGTGATATCATACAGTATTTCTCTTTCTCTGACTTATTTCCCTTAGCACAGTGCCCTACAAGTCCATCCATGTTGCTGCAAATGGCAAAATTTTTCTTTTTAATGGCTGCGTAGTATTCCACTGTGTGTGTGTGTGTGTGTGTGTGTGTGTGTGTGTGTGTGTGTGTGTGTGTGTACCTTGTCGTCTTTATCTATTCTTCTGTTGATGGGAAAAGTCCCTATCATTCTTTAAATCCTTTCTTACTTTCAAATAAGATGTTCCTCATATACACTATTGATACTATGTATAAAATAGATTACTAACGAGAACATACTGTATAGCAGCAGTCCCCAACTTTTTTGGCACCAGGGACCAGTTTCATTGAAGATAATTTTTCCATGGACCAGGGATGGGGTGGGGGAATGGCTCAGGCAGTAGCGCGAGCCATGGGCAGTGGCAGGTGAAGCTTAGCTTGCCCGCCCGCCACTCACCTCTTGCTGTGCGGCCCAGTTCCTAACAGGCTGTGGACCGGTACCAGTTGGCAGCTTAGGGGTTGAGGACCCCTGCTGTATAGCACAGGGAGCTCTACTTAATGCACTGTGGTGATCTAAATGGGAAGGAAATCCAAAAAAGAGGGGATATATGTATAGCTGATTCATTTTGCTGTATAGTAGAAACTAACACAACATTGCCTAGCAACTATACTCCAATAAAAATTAATCAAAAAAAAAAAAAAAAGAAAGAAAGAAAAGGAAAGATGTTCCCAGTTCATCTTGTATTATCTGTACGCCAGCCCTGGAATCAGCTCTCTCCACAAGGAGGCCTGGTTTCTTTTAATGAAGAACAGTATTTAGAAAACAAGATCTGGGCATTAGATGAGAGAGATCATTACTATTGGGATGTCACTGCTTCTAGGTCTCTTAGCACAGAGCTAAGGACACACACACTTCCTTTATTTCTAAATATTTATTTCTCTTTTTATTTATGCATATATTACAATCCATGAGTTTAATATATCTCATTTCTACTGTAATGCCGGGGGATTCAGCTCAGTTTTATCCTTACCATATCTATAGTTTCTTTCTTTGGCAGTAAGAGACTAGGCTGTCATTATCCTCATTATGTTTACTGACCAGATTAATTTCCTTGTATGTCACTGCCGTTTTGGACATGTCTCCCCTGTCCTCAACACCTAGCCTGTCCTTAGACGTCCTTGGTCACTTGGCACTACCTAAGGGCTGTGGAGTGAGAGAGTTCAGGAAGAGGGAAGAGGAGGGATGCCTTTCACAGTCTAGGGGTGTGTTTTGCTTAGTCTGTGGAGGTGGCTTGTCTCTCTTCTGTCACTTCATGTCTCTGCTTGGAGAACCTCTGCCCCACCAGCCAGTCCTTAATAGTCCTGAAATAAAAGAAAACATTAGCAGAAACAAAATAGACCACATCTTTTCTCTCTCTTTACAAAAGACATTTTTGTTCATCATAGGAGTTTTAGGTATTTGGGGCGTCGGAGTGTGGAAGGTCACCTGGAATCCCATCACCTACCTTTAAAGCTGCAATAAGCATTTGGGCTCCTGCAATTCTGAATAATCATTCTTGACAAACCAAATTGTATCTTATACCGTCTTTTTACCTCTACCTTTTCAAGTCTTTCCTTATTCAAAGCTTGTGAAACTTAACGCCTTTTTAACCAAAAGGCCACTATTTAAACTTCTGATATTGCTAATGCATTATTCTTTGCTCCTTTCTGTTGTACTTGGCAGTCTCTGCAGCCTGGGAGTCTTCTTTTCCTTTCTTCTTTTCCTTTATTCACAGCTAGCATCTTCCTACCCATAAGTCCAGTGGGGGAGTATAGACTTTGGAGTCTGAAAGAGCTGGGTTCAAAATCTGGCCCTGTTGCTTTCCATTACTGTATCCTCGGACAAGTTACCTTTGCTGTAGGCTTTATTAGTTTCTTCATCTATAATGTCATCTCTCCATATAATAGAATATATAGCAGCACCTATCACTGATGATTTTTTGAGGAATAAAATGAGCTAAATATGTGAAGTAGGGCATACTACCTGATACATAGAAGATTCTTAAGAAATACAAATTTTATTTTCCTTAGTTCTGTTTTTGTTCCATCATTCTCTTCTTGGGTGTGTCCCTGTCTGTACTTTTGTGCTGACCCCCTTACCGGTCTTAGCTGCCTTGCTTGTGGTACGCTGGTTTCTCTGGCCTCTGCAGACAGAGTGGTCAGCACTGCTTCTCTCTCTCCTTGTTTTTCTATGCTACCTCTGGTCAGTTGTCTGGGGCAGGAACTGTAGCAGCAGGCTGTGTGGTTTATTCCGACTTTTTCTTCCAAGCCCAGAGTATAACAAGGGTCAGGCACAGGGTCAGCCTGTAAGCAAACAGTTCTAGGAGGCCCTTGTGTAATATTGTACTTGCTTGCTTTTTTAAGCTGAAAGCCTCTTCATCAGGGCAAAATCTCCTCCTCTGGGGAGATTTTAGCCTAATGTGGGTTTTCAGAGTGTGACCTGTACCACCTACATCAGAACGTTTCTAGACTGGACTCTTAAGTCTAGAATTTGAATCCTTGGGAGTAGGACCCGGATTCCAAGTATTTGACAGGTTCATCCAGTGATTTTTCTGCGCATTGAAGCTAAGGATGGCTCACCTGAGGCATGTACCATTCCTCTAAAACTCCGAATTTGTGACTAAGAGAAGTGACCCTTCCCTTTACTTCACACTGTGTGACTGATTGGCTGTGTAAGGGGAGTTACTGCTTTGAACGACCTGTGTTCTAAAATTTCCCCAGAACGCTCAGCACATATTTACTCCCAAGGACAAGTAAATGGTGAAAGTAACATCGCTTTGGTGTATCATGCTTGCCTGCACTGACTGACTCCTCAGAGATCCTGTTTTGTGGCGCTCCTAAATCATTTTTAGATAAGTTGGCACCTTGTATACAGTTTATCACTTGCATCGTTTCTGAAGACATCGATTTCAACATAGTTGTGGTCTGACTTGGTACTGAAGCATGTCATTTCCTTGTGCCTTCTTTGAATCCCTATCACATCTTATTTAGGCCCCTTCCTTTAGCACCCACGATAGTCTCCACTCCCCACGCCCGTAGCACTCAGCGTGATGTGTGGTTATACATTTATTTTTGCGTTTGTTTCTGAGCTCCTTCTCCTCCGTGTGAAAGATTGCTTGTGGTCAAGGGCTGTATGGTTTGTTAATCCCACTGCATTTGAACCATCTACTGTGCAGTAAGTAGTTCTGCTTGGGTGAAGAAATCGTCTCTGGTGTTAAGCTTCAACTAAGGGCAGGACAGCACTGGTGTTACCTGTGTATCTGAGAAGGCGTGTCAGGGTGAGGAGGTTGACATGCCATGAAGGGCACACAAATCAGAGTACAGATGCTTCATTTCTGCTTTAAATTTTCTTAAAATCATCCACAGTGCCCCCGAGCTCTTCTGTGGAAATTTGGGAATATCTCCTTCAAAACATAGGATAAACAATATGAATACTTGCACACTAGAAAAATGTCCAATGGCTTCCGTATACACAGATTGCCTCTACCCATGTGTGTGCATTTTCCATTTGCGAAAAGTTTACACAGGTTGAATTTTACTAAGTCTCAAAATGTAATGTTGGTGGTTATAATTTCTTATTGGTCTTGTTTCTCTCCCCAGAATCTATGACTTACGACTATTTTATAGCTTCAGGGTTTTTTTTTTTTTTTGGTTTTGGTTTTTTTTAAGAAAAAAAAGCAATATACATTACATGAAGTTTCCTTAGAAATGGTATCATGTAGCTCAAGTATTTTATGACAATGTAGTCTTTTTAATTTTTTTTTTTTTTTTTTTACAGTAGGTCCCTGTTGGTTGTCTGTTTTATTTTATTTATTTATTTAAGGTTGGGGTTTTTCTTTTGGTTTTTTTGACCCTGAGGCATGTGGGATCTTAGCTCCCTGACCAGGGATTGAACCTGCATCCCCTGAATTGGAAGGCGAAGTGTTAACCACTGGACCGCCCGGGAAGTCCCTGGTTGTCTATTTTAAATATAGCATTGTGTACGTGACAATCCCAAACTCCCAATCTATCCCCACCGCCCCCCTTTTCCCCTGGTAACCATAAATTCATTTTCTAAGTCTGTGAGTCTGTTTCTGTTTTGAAAACATTCATTTGCATCTTTTTTTTTTTTAGATTCCACATATAAGCGACATCATTTATTTGTCTTTCTCTGTCAGACTTACATCACTTAGTATGATAATCTCCAGGTCCATCCAGAAATGTAGTCTTTAGTTTCTGTTCTTTTTGAGATAAGTAAAAGATAACCTTTATTCATTCACAGTTCTATTCCTTAAAACCACTAATGCTGCATGAATACTTAATTCACCACGGTGGTATGCGTTTTTAAAAATTGGTAGGCTTAATTTGGCTTACTTGAAGCCTTGAGAAGAGACTCTGCTTATCTATGTGAAGAAGGTAATACGCCCTTGAATTTATTACATGAGGCTTCATTGCATTCCTTTCGTGGAGACTGAGGCTATTCCAACACCTGTCAGGCCCCTTGCTGTGAATCACTACTGACATGGGTATTTATTATTGATCACTAAGTTTTAGTTAGCCTAACGATTGAATTCTTTGAGGCTTTCCTATATGTAAAGTGTTGTATTTTACTACAGGGGTTGTAAAGATAAATGAGAAACAGTCTGTATTTTCTAGGAGTTCATGGCCTCATAGACTTTGCCAGTAGAATGTGAGCTGCTTCACAGCAGAGCCTTACCTATCTTGTTGCTTCCTGCTCCTCACTAGAACCAAGATAGACCAGTCTGTGGCCTGTTGACTATGGAATGAATGAATGAATGGACTAGATTAAGAAGCTACTTAAGTGCCTTTCTTCACCTTTTTTGTGTGGTTAACTAATTATAAGAGGAGGAAAAAGGAAAATTTGTGAGGATATGAAAGGAATGAAGTTGTATTTGGTTAGAGGTAAAAGAAAAGACTTTATAGAAAATGTAAAGGGGGCCTTGCCAGTTAAGAAGAATTGGACTTTGTTGATGGGGGTGGGCATTTCTCTGGCCAAATCCTGGAGCGTGGGAGAGGTGTCTCTGGGAAGCTTTTGTTTTCCTACCAAATGGGCAACATATAGATCAGGTTGAAGAGTAATTTGGGAGCATCATGTAGAGGATAAATATGAGGATGAGAAATTTATACATGAAGTAAATTAAAACATCATCTAGAAATACATTTTTTGAAAACCCAAAGGAAGGCAGAATGGAAGAAGCAGCCTTGGGAGTCCCCTGGCTAGTGGGTATGATTTGGCGCTTTCACTGCCGAGGGTGCAGGTTCAACCCTGGTCAGGGAACTGAGATCCCACAAGCTGTGTGGCCAAAAAAAAAGGCAAAAGAACCTTTCTGGTATGATCAGCTCGCTTTTTAAAAATGTATTTAGGGTGAAAGAGCTATAGCAAAATGTCAGCAGTAAGGTGTGAAGTTGGTGTGGAGGTTTCTTCTTTTCTATATACTTTTATGTCTAGTTGTTGTAGCACCGTTTGTTGAAAAGACACTTCTTTCCCTATGGAGTTGCCTGGTGCCTTTGTAAATAAATTCACTGTATGTATTAGGGTTTATTTATGGACTCTTTTCTGTTCCATTCCACTTTTGGTCTGTGTGTGCCCTTTATTCCACACTGCCTTGATTTGTGTAGCTTTATATAGTAAGTCTTGAACTGGATAGTGGATGCCCTCCAACTTTGTGCTTCTCTTCCAGAATGGGTTTTGACTTGTCTAGTTCCTTTGTATTTATGTATAATGTCTGCCTCAGCTTATAAATACAAATATTTTACATGTCTTTAGTAGTATTGATCTTCTAATCCATGGTAGAGGAGCAACATTTGCCATCCCTGAAGTCTCTTTGGCATGTGGATTATTTCCAGATGAAAAGGCCCAAAAGACTCAGGAAGAAACTTTGACTTTCCCCCAAATGCCTAAAAGAACTTAGATAGAGGGCATGTTCCCTGACAGGAAGAGAGCTGTTATCAGAGGTATCTGCAAAGAATTTGGGCTAGGTGTGATGGGGGGAGTCAGCAGAGCCTAGAAATCAGAGTCCACTCTGTGTCTGTGTCACAGCCATTTACCAAGTATTTGCTTTTTCATCTCCATGTGAATGGCCTTCCTTCCCTTTGAAGTCCCAAATCACTACCCCCAACATTCTGAAGATGGTATTTAAGACGAAGGCTTTGGTCGGTTTGGAGAGTTACCCAGTTTTCCTGGGCCTTTCCCGTGTATAAACGTCATTAAACTGTTGTTTGACTTTTCTCCTTTTAGCCTGTCAATTTAATTCTTAGACCAGCTAGAACAACCTAGAAAGGTAGAAGAAATTTCTGCCTCCCAGACACCACTAACATCTATGTGTCCATTTAGTACCAAATTGGTCAACTGGACTCACGCCAGGGTTCTAGCCCAGGCCGAGACCCCTGGTCTCAACCAGGGAGGTTCTTTTTCCATCAGATCCATGCAGCCGTAGAGGTTCTTTTTGCGTCAGATTCTTGCAGCCGTAATGAAACCCTTGCTGAGACTGGAACACCACACACTTTATTCAATGGCCAAAGAAAGGAGAAGCAGGAACTTAGTTCAAAGATTAACTTCTCAAGCCAATCCGGGTGGAGACACCAAATCTCTAGGTGGGTCGAGGTAAAATGGAGGGATTTGGATAGAGTGAGAGGAATATTCCTGAGTTATCAGAGAACAGGAGTGTGGTTTGGACCTGGAACTGATGCAGCTCTCCTCTTTAGTTCTTGTTTGGGCTTTTCTGGTTGTTGTCTTGGCAGTCATAACTGTCAAGGTGCTGAGGGGTGTGTCATTTAGCATGCTAATGTATTACAGTGAGTGTGTAATGAGGCTTACGGTCTGCTGGAAGTCAGATCTTCTGCCATCTTGGGCCTTGTTGGTTCTAACCAGTTCTTTTTTTTTTTTTTTTTCTGTTTGCAGTGTCCCCCTGAAACTTAGAGTAATTGGTCTCTAGAAAAAGATTTTTTAAAAGAAAAAAAAAAGAGTAACTGGTTTCTGTTTGTGGGAGGGAGGGGCTGGGGTAAGATTCTGGGGCCACAGCCTTGGTAACACATTTATTTATGTCTTTAATTTCTTTCAGCAACGTTTTATGTTTTTTTAGTGTGGAGGTCTTGCACATATTTAAATTTTTTCCTCTCTTTTGTTTTTTGATGATATGTAGAAATATAATTAATTCATTGACCATGTGTCCTGTATCTAGGCTAAATTTGTTTGCCAATTCTATTTGTGTGATCTGTGTAGATTTTTTGGATTTTCTGCACAAGCATTTATCATTTCACTGCAAATAGTTTTCTTTTCCTTAGCATTCTTTATGTTTCTTTCTTGCTTCATTGCTCCATCCATGCACGAGATTGAATAAAAGTGGTAGGAGAAGACATCTGTGTCTTGTTTCTGATCTTACAGCAAATGTGTTGATTTTCAAAAAGATCTGTTTCTTAGGTTGTGACGGATCCCATAGACTTAAAAGTAAAACGAAAAGCATAAGGCTTACAAAAAGAAAAAAAGTAGAAGTCTTCAAAGCCTTGGAGTAGGGAAAGATTTTGTTGAGAGAATACAAGAGGTATTAAGGTTAAAAAAATTAAAAATTGGATTTCATCCTAATAAAAAGTCCTTTGCTGATTAAGAGACATTTTGAAAAATGAAATGAACAGCTTCAGAGTGGAAGAAAATAATTGCAATATATATAGTTGACAAAGACCATGAATCGGAGACTATATCAGGAAACTGAGATTTTGGAGAAATGTTCTTTGTATTAACTAGGGCATATACGTTTGTCAGATATTAGGGAATTGTATATCTAGACTGCAGGATTTCTCTATCTCTCTTTTTTTAAACTGTCTTTTATTTGTTTTCTGCATTGAGCATATATTTCTTTGTAGATAGAAAAAACATGGTTAAAGAAGAACTTAGCAGTGAGGAACCATTGCAGGTTTTGAACAGGGAAGTGCTGTTCTTAAGGAAGAATAATTTGAAATCTTAAATGACTGGAGTTGGAGAGAGAGAATTTGTATATAAGGAGAAGACAAAAGCAAACAACATCACAGAGATAGCATCTTTATCATTTGATAAACTATGGCACATAGAGGACAACAATGAGAAAAATTCCAAGTCTTCAATTCTGGGGTGAGTGGAAGAAGAACAGTACTTTAGTACTTCCTGGGCATCATGGGGAAAAAAAAGAGGACTCTGAATTTTGAAACTGCTTGTCTTTTCTTCTTAGTTTCAGATATTATTTGGCTGTTCAAAAGCCCAGAGCCAAATGTTCAGTCCATCTCTAACAACTGAACAGGAATTTACAGCATGCGTTCTGTGTCCTGACTTCACTGCAGCATTATTCTATTTTATTTTTTCTGGGCTCTTTTTTCTTCACCCCAGTTTCCTTCTAATTTTATCTCTTGTATTGTGGTTTTATAAACTGCCTCAATTCTTTATTGAAAAGAAGTGGATTTGGTACTATTAACAGGAACAAGTGAAATGAAATCACAGTTGGTCTGGGGGAATATGGATGAGTTTGACTTTATTCATTTGAATTTAACGAAACTGCTGGAGAAGTCAAGAAGGCAGCTGGAGATACGAATCGGGGGCTCAGAAGAGAGGGCAGGCAGACGGTGTGGTAAAGAATTTAACATTGCCGAAAGAGAAGTCTGGCTTTTGCCCTGAACTCCTAGGTGATAGTCTCTAAGCCCTTGGCATGTCTGCCTGGTTAGTGTCTTCTTTGCCTGGGCCTTGGGCCGCACACAGTAATGTAACAGTGATTGGTGCCGGGTGGGGGCTTTCGCCACTTGTGAACCCTGAGGTTTGCCATGTTTCCAGTCCACCATGTCTACATCACGGAGCCCTAATAAAACCTCTGGGCCCCGAGGCTTGGCTGAACTGCTCTGGTTGGCAGTACTCTGTGTGCCTTGTCGTGTGTCATTAACTGCAGGAATCAACAGTGTCCTTTGGGAGAGGACACTCGGAAGCTCTGAACTTGGGGCCCTTCTTGATTCTGCCCCAGGCGTCTCTTCCTTTGACTCACATTAAGTGATAGCCCTTATGCTATAATAAACTGTAACCATGAGTTTAACTGCCTTCCGTGTCTTCCATGAGTTCTTGTCGCATATTAATTCCTGGAACTGAGCACGGTGTTCGGACGCTCCAAACCTGCCTCTGGTGTCAGTAGTGAGGGTGGCCTTTGGGACCCGTAGACCCTACAGTTCTGTCAGAAATGAGCATGGTCTTGTGGACTGTTCCAGACCTTACACAAGTATATAGATTTGATAGGAGATTGTATAATTGTATATAAGGAGTGTTAAGTGAATACAAAAGACGCAGGGAGCCGGTCCGGTGGGGAGCCTTTGAGAAATGCCGTGGCGCACGAGAGGAGAAGGGACAAGTGGAAGAGCAGGCGGAGACGTCAGGCAGGCGGGGGAGCAGCCAAAGGGCGGCGTTCACCTCGACGGCGCAGGCGCAGGCTGAGGAGCTGCGAAGGTGCGGCTGTGTTATTCCCAACTTATTCCCAACGAAGAATTCCTCGGCACGCTCCGTTGTGTAAACTGAAGTTTTCATCTCTTGAGTGTGGATGGAGGCCTGCTTGCGCTCATTCTAAATGTCAGTGGTTCTTGTCCCCTCCTGTCAGCCCCCTGCGTGGTCTGCCCCCTTGGATCTGGACATCCCCAGAAGAGGTGCCGCAGGCTCTGGGCCAGAGTCACCGTGTGACGTCTGTCGTGATCTTTCCCGTTCCTTGTTCCTGTGGTCCTGCCAGCACCCACTGTGAGGTGCGCTTGTCCGTGCCCCCGGGGCTCTCCCCACTGTACTCAGGACCAGAGCAGGATTGTGTGGTATAGGTACTGAGAGGGCCCAGCCCAGGTGCCCCCATGCCTGTGCCCCTGCACCCTGCCCTTTGTGGGTCCTCCAGCTGTCCCACGGCCCTTCTCTCCGCTGGCCTGCACCACTGGTCCCTGGAGTCTGGTTTCAGAAAGAGTGCACAGTCAACGCGATGGCTTCGCTTCTTGTCTTTCTCTGTCCCACCGTCCCTCCCTGCCTTGTGGGCTCACTGGAGCATAAAATCCCTTCCTTTTCCTAGCTCCAAACAGAAACATTCTTGCACTTTGCCTCCTTGGGGCTGTTCACTGATTCCCTGGGCAGGCCCAGGCATGTTGGATCCTTATTTGGCATCTAAGGTACGATTCTAAATATTACAAACAGAACCTGGTAATGGGCAAGTTTTGGAGTAATTTATTTGGTCTCTTTCTTAAAATTTATTTTTACTGAGATATAATTGATGTATTTCAGTTTTAAGCTGTACATAGTGTAGGTCGAGATGTTTATTTGATACATTACATATTGCAAGATGATTGCCACCATACCACCTCTGTCATATCACATAATTATTTTTTCTTTTTTGTGGTGGGAACAGTTAAGATCTTGTTTCTTAGCAGCATTGAAGTTTATAATACATCATTGTTGTCTATATTTTCTCCTTAGTTTCCCATCTGAGGCTAGTATAAAAAAGGACTGTATTCTTAGGTACCTTATCCAGGTTTTTCATGATGATTTTTCTATCTCTCTGTATTAGATCCTGTTTCAGCCTGGAATGTAAAAGATTATAATGAAATAAAGAAGTTTCAGATTTTGTTGGAATTTTTTGTTGACTAGGAAGGAGTAATCGAAAATTTGCCATTTTTTCCCCACATACAATTTTTTTTTATTGATTACGTAAGGTACACCCCTCTAAAGGGTACACTTCAGTGTTTTTTAATATATTCACAGAACTGTGCAACTGCTACCACTGATTCCAGAACATTTTTATCACGCCCCAAAGAGACACAGGTTCAGTAGCAGTCAGTCCCCATCCCTCTTCCTCCCAGTCCATGGCAGCTACTCATCTACTTTCTGTCTCTATGGATTTTGTTATTCTGGACATTTCATATAAACAGAATCATATAGTCTGTGGCCGGCCTTTTTTTTTAAAGCATGTTTTCAAGTTTTATTCATATTGTAGCATATATTAGTACTTTATTCCTTTTTATTCTGAATAATATGTTCTATAGTCTGGGTATATGACATTTTGTTTATCCATTCATCAGTTGATGTACGTTTGGGTTGTTCCACTTCGGAGGTGTTTTGAATATGCTCCTTTGAACATTTGTATATGAGTTTTTGAGTGGACATATGTTTTCCATTTCAGATATATACCTAGGAGTAGAATTGTTCGGTAATATTATAACTCCACGTTTAACCTCTTGAGGAACTGCCAGATTGTTTTTCCAAAGCAGCTACATCACTGTGTATTCCTGCCAGCACCTTATACGGGGGTTATAGTTTCCCCGCATCCTCACCAGCATTTGTTACTCTTTTTTATTTTGTCCATCCTAGTGGGTTTTAAGTGGTCTCTCACTGTGATTTTGATGTTGATTTACCAAACGACTGTTGATGTTGAGCATCTTTTCATGTGCCTATTGGCCATTTATATATCTTCTTTGGAGTTGCTGCGTTAAGTATGGGCGTGTGTGCATGCACATGTGCAAGCGTACGCACACACGTGTTATTGCTAAGATTGTGACCCATGAGTACACATGTTGTTCTATTTATGAGGATGCATGAGAGTGTTCCTTCACTCTCAGTGCCTGGAAAAGCTGTACCATTACTGTGTCACAATATGTTGTTGATGTTTTTAATACCATGACTGTTGTGTTGCCCCTGTTTGCTTGTTGGCTTTCAGTGTTAGGAAGTACTGTGTGAATTGAGGTTCATACCTGCAGTTCTGAGTGATCTTAAGTATATACTACTGTAGCTATTTATTTAAACTCTTATTTGCTAGTTCAAAAAATTATTATGAAAGTGGTATATGGTAGTGTTAAAAAGTTCAAACAAAATAGGAAGCAAAAAATTAAAATTCTCAGTTTTTGTATTTGACAGTCTGTTCCACAGTCAGCTTCTCCAAGGTGAATTAAAGGGGTTTCAAGTTTCATAGGTATCCTCCCAGAAATTAATGTGTGTATATGCATATCCATATATGTATAACTTCCATAAAAGAGATTGATCTGCGTGTGCTTTCCCATGCTGTGCTATGCTATTTCCTTTCAGTAATATTTGTGGTTGCATTTTCGTGAATCTACATATAGTTCTTCATCATTGTTTCCTGCGTAATACTCTGTTCTTTGTGCTTACTTTGATTAAGTAGCTTTATAGTGATTAGACATTTATGTGTGCTCACCTTTCATTATTGTAAATAATGCCACTGGGAACCCTTTGTATATTCACTTATGGGTTTGTCCTAAGCATAAATTTGTAGGTGAGATTAGCTAGTTTGAAGCATAGTGCATTTTCATTTTAAAACATGTCACCAGTTGGCCTCCAAAAAGACTATACTGATTTACACACTTACCAGAAGAAGTATGTCAGTGTGGCTCCACGCAGCACCGCTGTCTTTACACGATATCCCCAGTAATCTCTTGTTTTTATTTTACTCATTTGATTATTAGTAAGACTGGCCATTTGTATTTAGTATTTTTGAAAAATTGTGTCCATATTATTTTTGACCATTGGGTTTTTAAAACTTGCCTTTATTCTTTTTGTGTCATGTGATCTTGTATTTGGCTTTTTAAAAGAGGTTTTAGTTCTTTGATTATAATTTCTTCATGTCTTGATTGTACTTTACTCTTCTTTGCACTTTTATGCTAATTAAAATAATTTTACCTATTTTCCTTTTATTGATCCTGTGAGCAGCCTACTTGGCTTTATTTACTGTACCACCCAAATTTACTGTGACCTTTAAACTGAATATCTCATCAGGCTACCAAAATTCTTCCCTAGGACAATAGTAATTTTTCCTTTTTTGGTAACACACTAATAAGATGGTGGTGTTCCTTCCAAGACTGTTAAGTCTGAGGCATAAAAGGAAGAGTGTTTTCAAGAAGGAAGGATTTAATAATAGCAGTATTCAGTTAAGCCGTAGTTTGAAGATGAAGGCTGAGAAAAGGTCAGTGAGCTGCTTGTGGGGAGGGTCCCCATTGGTTGGGGCCAGTGATGGATCATGCAGATGTCAAGGTGAGGATGCACTGGAGAGAGCATAACAGATACTTCGGTGAAATTTAGCAATGAAGTGAAGAGAAGACTAGCTTGTAGGGGGTGAGGTCAGATATGCACAGGAGGAAGTTGATTTTAAGACAGGGTACCTGAGCCTATTTCTAGGCAGAAGAGAAGAAATCTGAGGAAAGGTTGGAGAGCCAACAAGGAAGGAATTAGATGAGTAATTTTTGGAGGTAGTGGGTTGATCTTGGAAAGATGGAGGGCACATCTTTCTTGTAGAACAATGGGGAGGAGGTTTTGTATAACTGTTAAGGTGAGTAGAATAAGGACTGCTCTGGTTATTGTTGTGTAGTGAATTACTCCAAAACTTAGCACATTGAGCCAACTTTTAATGTTGCTTATGGTTTTATGGATCAGCAATTTTAAAAGGGCAAAGATGAGGGGCTTTGCCTCTGCTTCATGATATCTGGGGTGTCTGTTGAGACATCTCAAAGGGTGGAGACACAGGAATTATCTGAAAGCGCATTATTCACATGTCCGCCCCCCCAGGCTACAAGTATTGGAAGACTGGGCCTGCAGACAGGTGTGCCTGTCTGCATGTTTTCTGTGTGGCTTGGCTTCCTCACAGCATTGCGGCTTCTGGGGCGTCAGCGGGGGTGGCCAGTCGTTACCTGGAACCCGGACTTTCAAAAGCGAGCGTGCACCTTAACGAGTGGAAGCTGTGTTGCTTTACGACTTAGCCTCGAAAAAATCACACAGCCAGTTCCACCACCTTACATTGGTTAGATGCACATCAAAAGCTCATCCACATCTACAAGGAGGAGAATTAGAGTCCATTTCTTGTAGTAGAACTTCAGGGTTCTAGAAGAGCAAGTGGTTTGGGAAATGCTGTTGTGGCCTTTGGAGAATGTAGTCCGCCAGAAGAATGCTACAAAACGTTAATAAAAGGATGTTGTGAACTTTGAAGTATGTGTAGTTATACTTACACCGTGGTATAATCATTTAACCATTTTTCCTAAGACATAAATTTATCTAATCTTCTTTTTGTCTGGCACAGACTATAAGACCTAAGCCTAAAGTCCACTGAGTGTTACCTAACTTGCTATGTTGGGTGCGTATCACAGGGTTCTGCTCAAGTTGGTACATGAGTGAGGCTTTCTGATCGTGACTGAACTAGAAAACGTTAATTACTCTTGGATTGTAAAACTAGGTGGGGCTTTAGAATGAGCCTCAGAAGTCAGTTCTGTTTTCCATATATGTGTCAGAGAGCTTTTTACTTATTACTGCATTTGTAGTCATTCATCTCCAAGACCTATGCCCTTTTCCCATTTTTTGAATTCCTTTAGAAATAATGAGAATTTGGGTTATTCACAATGAATTATTCTTCATTTTTTACAAGAGGTGTAACGTACACCTGGGAACATGCCTGTCGTTGTGTGGTTGAGTCAGACGGTGCTGTGTGCTGTGACGCACCCTTGCATATTCATGAACAGTGGAAGTGTGAAATAACAATAGGTCTTGGCTTACTGAAGGAACTTAGTCTTTCAGTTATATTTTGATGTCTTAGTGTGCATAATTATGGCCTTTGGGTTTAAATGGCCAGGGAATTGTTGTCAGAGTTCTTTTATTTTAAAAGTTTTTTTGGTCACTAAAAGAATTTTTTTTTAGCTGTGAAGGAAATTCAGTATTTCTCAGCTGTCTTCTGATTTCTGAACTCTACTTTCACCTAACAAGACTTTGTCATTCCAAGATCGGTTGGTTGTTTCCCCAGTTCATAATTCAATATATTGAATTTTTGCTTATCCAGAACATAATTAAGAACTAAGAAACAAGCCCAAAATCTTCGAGTATTCAAGTTCATGTACTAGCCCCCTTTTAAGATCTCAAATAATATTTGTTTACTCTTCCTCTGCCTACAAAGCAAGTAAGGAGAAGGCGAAGAGCAAGAAAGAAGACATTAAAACTATGAAAATCATTGTAAAATCCCAGTAAACATTCCAGCAGCCTGATCCTGCTTGATGTAGTGGTAAACATTTTTAGGCAAACAGACCACATGTCTTATTGGGGAAAAATCAGATTGTTACCAAGCTTTTGTACAGCAGTACTTTGGGCAGGAAGACAATAGAGCAATACATTTGATATACTCAAAGAAAGAAAGAGCCAAAGATTTTGTACCTGTCAAACTGATCTTCATTTATAAAGGTCCCATATAAAATGTTATACACAGTATGTATGTTAGCCCTGGGGGAATATTTTTCTCATGAGCCCTCTGAGGAATCTATTTTTTAAATAAAGTCTTTAAACAGCCAGAATCAATGGAGAGGTATAGACATAAAGACAGAGTTCATAAAAAGACAAGATTACCCTTGAAAAATTAAGCCTGTATCAGTCCTCTGGAGGACTTACCTTACAGCCTGCTGTTAAGGAAGTGCATTAACCAGACACCCAATTGGACTTTACAGAATCTGTACTTAGTTTCCATAGACTGTCATTTTTAATTTAAAGGTAAAGTTTATATTTTAATGGAGCAGTGGTTAAGAGTCTTCTGTCAAGGATTTACTGAAGAGACAAATGGCAGTGACTGGCACTGTGTACTTAAGACGCTATAGAAAGTGTTGTCAGTGGATACAAAGTGTGTCCATTAACTATCTTTCACTGTGAATTCTAAGATTGGTAGAATATTTATATGCTCAAAATACTTTCAGTGAAACTGAACCCTTAGTTATATGTGTATGTTTGATGAAGAAAGTTTGTGACCCGAAGTACAACGTCAACTACATCTGTAGATCTGGCCTCTTGAAAACAGCCACTAGCCATTTATGATTTGATGGTAACTCCTTGTGCATTTTAAGGACTCCTGCCAATCCCCAAAGTTCATTTAACACTGTGTTCTAAAGCCTTTTCACTGGATTAAGAAATGACTCAGGAATCTTCTAGACTGTAGAATGTAGAGGTTAGGCTTTTAGATTCTGGTTTGCCCCCCAGAATGCGAGTTGCATTTCCACTGTGGGCTCTGTCATCCTTGAAGGTCTTTTCTGCCAGTATCAATGTAGTTTAGAAAAATTTTGCTTATAGCTCTAAAATTGCAGTCCTAAAATGAGAAGAAATCTAGATTACTGAGCATAAAGGCAAAAGAAATCCTTAATTTTATTTGATACTGTCTAGAATCAGATTCCAACTTTGTAAACATATGGAGCTGTTAAGTGTACTTTAACCTCTTAAAAGTTTGTGGATCCCCTGATTGCTGAGTTCAGCATCTTACAGATATTTTCACAGCTCGATATCCTTCTTACCAGCTTGCCTTAAGTACTACACATTTTAGTTTTGCAGTGTAATAAAAATATAATTTTTCATCTATACAATTCTCTTGGCAGTGTCTTTATGTGATATGATATTATGTTTAGATTATTAGTTCACTTTTCCCCATCTGGTCATAAGAGAAAGGGAAATCTACTAAGGATATACTGTCTTGTTAAGTTTCTTTTCACAAATAAAGATGAAGTCTAAACTTGTACATCCTGCACAACTCTTAAGGCTCTTCACAAAGGCAATCGACGTCTGTGTTCAAAACATGTGCAGAAATATGGTTGATCTGGATCTGGTTCTCTCAAGGTGTGAGCTGGGGCTGCTGTCAACTGAAGGTTTGACCGGCCTGAAGGATCTGCTTCATTTCCCTGCTTTTTCTCGCTTAGGAGGTTGTTGGGAGGCCCCAGTTCCTTGCCACATGGGCCTCTTCATAGGGCTGCTCTTAGCAAAGTAGCCAGCTTGGCAGAAGGAAGGGGTAGAGAGAGCACCCAGGAGAGAAGCCACAGTCTGTGTAAGATGCTGAAAGTCTTAAATTCTCTTACAAGAATATTTCAATGTTTGAATAAATCATAAGGTGAATTAATTTTGGTGGTCATTTTGTAGCAAATAGAAATATCGAATCATTATGTCGTATACCTGGAACTAACATAACATAGTGTTGTAGGTTAGTTATACGTCAATAAAAAAAGAAAAGAAAAAAGATGAGTTAATTTGTTTCTTTTCCTTCCTTTCTTTTTTTGACGTTTGACAGCTATAGATCATCATCATATCTGGAGTATCAAACACCTTTTGCTGATTGGGCTGTGATAATGATTTAGATTACACTTTGGGCCACTTAGTTGTACCATCTTAAATAGCTGTAGGTAATACCCATAACCCTGGCCTGCTGACCCAGTATGTGTCATTAGTCACAGTGGATTTGGGTAGTGGCCGAACAGAGTAAACACTTACGTGGCACTTAATATGTACCCAGATATACTGAGAGAGTGAGATTTAGGGGCAGGTACCCAGAGAAGTAAAGTAGTTTGCTCAGTGTCACTAGTAACATAACTAGTAAGTGCCACTGCTGTGGTTCAAGTCAGCATCCCTGAATTTAAGCACAGATCTGTACAAGTAATTGGCAGGAGGCAAGGGCTTGAAATTATTAGTTGGCCTTTGTATTAACATTTCAAACGTTCAAGGTCTCTCAGTCTATTTACTCCCATTTCTGTAGCCGAACTGCAAAAATTGTTTCTCCATCCATCGTATGTATCTTACATTCAAGTAATTTTTTGTTGTTACCTCTTTTAAGGTCATAGATAAATAGGGATCCTCTGTCTTTGGAGCATCTGTCTTTGCTCTGATTTTGCCTCTACAGCTCTCTCGCATTCATTAGTGTTATAGGAAATACTTGATGTAATAACAGATTAATTTACATTCAAGGGTTTTTAAATTAAGTTTTTCTGACTGAATCTCCCCCAGTTTGAAGGGAGTTTAACAGTTGTGTTATAGGCTTCATTATTGCTTAGTTTTTTGGTAGATACTAGGGCTATTTTTTTATACCTTATTCCTGATGCGTGCGTGCGTGCGTGTGTGTGTGTGTGTGTGTGTGTGTGTGTGAGCGCGCGCGCTGTACCACCACATGGCATGCAGGGCCGCGTGGTCTTAGCTCCCCAACCAGGGATCGAACCCTTTCCCCTGCAGTGCAAGCCCGGAGTCTTAACCACTGGCCCGCCAGGGAAGCCCCTGGCTTTTTAAAATTTCGCATTATTATTAATGTTTCTAATGAGGTGCCCATGATCTAAATTTTACTTTAAATTACTAATCAGGAGAATAGTGTTTTCTTAATTTCAACATTTTTAGTTGATGTCCTCTACCAACATATTTTTCACAACTGTTAAGTGTGATGTCAAACATTAGCAAGTTTATGCATGATAAAATTTTAAAGCAGTAATTTATTTTCATATGTTTTGTAACCTAAATTATGGTTACTAAAGAACGGTTGTAAAATTTTGTTCATGAAGGGGTCAGTTACAATAGATCCTTAGGTATCGTTGACAGACAAACCATTTCCAACTGCTTATCTTGTACTGGGAAAATAGATACTACTTAAAATGGCGTTTTTTATTTTATTTCAGAGTTTTTCTCTATTCATTCACAACGCCATACAATTAATCCATACTTTAATCCTAGTCATAAAGAAAAGGCACACACATTTGAGCAGCGGGTGAAAAGTTAGTCGTGGTAGAGTAGAAAGAGCGCGGTGTTGAGAATCTAGCAGAGCCTGGTTCTAATCCCGGCGCTAAGGTTTACGTCCTGGGGGAGGCTGGCCGGTGAGCAGCCCCGCCCCGCCTCCGACCCGCGTTTGATAGAAGCGATGGCACAGCGTCCCCGTGTTGCGGCCTTAAATGACACCCTGAATGCAACGAGCCTAGAGTGGGCCCTGAGCAGGCTTCTCATTTCAGTTTCCCCTTCAACCTCCTTTTCAGAGTTTGTTTCGGAGCACTTGGGGTTCCCGCCCACATGCCTTTTCCAGTCGGGCTGCAGGGCCTCTCTCTCCTGCCCCCCAGCGGTTGGAGCTGGTCTCCGCCTGCTCTGATTGCCTTGTCGTGCAGACCGCTCCTCTCACCACCACACCTTCTGAACGAGTAAGGAAGAGGCAGGTTAAAAATAACCTTCTTTATTGTGGAAATTCTCAAACGTAAAGTAGTTTTGAAGGGATAATATAGGGAATTCCTACATTTCATCTATTTTTTGCATTGTTGAGGAATGACTTACATTTTCTCTTCATTTGCTTTATTATATACATGTGTGATGTGTATGCATTTTTCTTTTGCTGCATTACCTAAAAAGAAGTTAAAACATCATGACATTTTACTTCCCAAATTCTCAGCAGACATCTAAGAAAAAGTGCTTTCTCCTATTGTGTAACCATGGTATCATTGTGTTACACCAAAGACAATGCATTATTCTGTAATGTCATCTAAAATTCCTTTCTTATTTAAATTTACCGAATTGTCTTAAGAAATGACTTTTACACGTTTTTTTCCTTTTTAAATTTAGGACAATTAGCATTTACCCATTACATTGATTATTATGCTTCTTTAATCCTTGACTTTTTTTTTATTTTTATTTTTTTGGCCTCACTACACGGCTTGCAGGATCTTAGTTCCCCGAACAGGGGTTGAACCCAGACCACAGATGGGAAAAATGACAAGTCCTAACCATTGGACCACCGGGGAAGTCCCATTCCCATCTTTGGTTAGATTTATTCCTGTGTGTGTGTGTGTGTGTGTGTGTGTGTGTGTGTGTGTGTACACGTGCATTTTATTTTTTTAATTTAACATATTTATTTATTTAGGCTGTACCAAGTCTTAATTGTGGGACACAGGATCTTTAGTTGTGGCATTCGATTTCTTAGTTGCAGCATGTGGGATCTAGGTCCCTGACCGAGGATCGAACCCGGGCCTCCTGCATTGGGAGCGTGTGGTCTTAGCCACTGGACCGCCAGGGAAGTCCCCTAAGTGTGTGTGTGTGTGTGTACATATATATGTATATTTTATATACATTATATATATTTTTTATATATATATATATATATATATATATATATATTTGGCTGTGCTGGGTCTTCGTTGCTGTGCGCAGACTTTCTCTAGTTGCGGCGAGCGGGGGCTACTCTTTGTTGCAGTGCACGGGCTTCTCATTGCTGTGGTTTCCGTTGTGGAGCACGGGCTCTAGGTGCACAGGCTTCAGTGATTGTGGCATGCGGGCTCAGTAGTTGTGGCTCACAGGCTCTAGAGTGCAGGCTCAGTAGTTGTGGCCCATGGGCTTAGTTGCTCCGTGGCATGTGGGATCTTCCCGGACCAGGGCTCAAACTGTGTCCCCTGCATTGGAAGGCAGATTCTTAACCACTGTGCCACCAGGGAAATCCCTAAGTCTATTTTTAAGATTTCAGTTTCTCATTGTTTATTGCTGGTATGTAGAAATACAATTGATTATTATATCTTGAGCTTATATCCTGCTACTCTGTTCACTCATTAGTTTTAGTAGCTTTTTTGCAGCTTCCTTAAGCTTTTTCATGTAGACGATCAGGTTGTCTATGAATAGAGGTATGTTACTGCGTGCAGGTTCATGTCCCCGACACACAGTGAGGCCAATCAAGCAGAAACGTCGAGTTTGAGAAACCTTTCAAGTAGGGAAAGGTTTATTGCAGGGCTGAGCAAGGAGAACGGGTGACTCAAGCTCAGAAAACCCCCGAACCCCCTGAGAAATTTCAGCAATGCATTTTTTTTTTTTTTTTTCAGCAATGCATTTTTAAAGGAAAGGTAAGGAAGGGACATCCCAGGGTATGTGATCAGCTCATGCACAATTCTCCGATGGGTTGATGATGATCACTCCTTAGGCAGCAGAAGGTCTGGGGGCTACCTGCTCATGATCATCAGGTGGTTAATTTCTAACATTTGTTGGCGATTTTAGCATCTGAAAAACTCAGGAAATATGCATAAGATACTATTATCTGGTACTTCAGAGAGGAGCTGCTGCAGAGGATATGGGGGAGGGGTCTGTCTTGGGAAGGCCCCACAGGCTCCTGCTCGGCTATGGATAGTTCTTCTTACTTTCCAGTCTGGATACCTTTTTATTTATTTATTTTTTCTGATTGTGCTGACTAGAGCTTCCAGGCCAGTGTTGAATAGAAGTAGGGAGAGCAGGCATACTTAACCTTTTTCCTGATCTTAGGTGGGGAAAGCATTCAGTCTTTCACCATTAGGACTGATGTTACCTGTAGATTTTTCATAGATGTTCTTCTAGTCCTGCTTTGTTGAGAATTTTCATCGGGAATGCATGTTGGATATCGTGAAATGTTTTTTATATGTTTGTTGATCTATATAGTTTTTCCCTTTTTTTTAGTGTTAATTATGGTGAATTACATCTGTTTTTTAAATGTTAAACAAGTTTTCATTCTTGGAATAGACCTCTTTTGGTCATGATGTATTATCCTTTTTATATGTTGTTTAATTTGAAACATCACCATCAGAGGGCTAAGAAACTAGGGTCAGTGAAAGGAAATGTTACTTAATATTTTTTGCTAGAAAATAGAGACATTGCTGAAAATGCTTCCAGACTTGCCTGTGAGAGAGTTCTGAGCTTTCGATTTACTGTTCAAATTGAACATGTTTTTTGCTCAGCAAGGAAAAGGGAGTCATCTTTATCTTGGCCAACAATTCCCCCAAAACAGCTAAGAAGGATAGTTTCAGAATTGTCTTCTTTGAAACCTTATAAATGGTATAGGTAGAGCTTTAGTTATAGTTTTTTGGGGTGTGCTTGGGAGATAGGAGTCGGAGTGAACTTAAAAATTGCTTTAACAATCCATTCTTGCTCTCATGTATTTGTAATCCAATCTAACATTTACTTTTTAAGAATAAAAGCAAAACTTTGGGGACTTCCCTGGCCGTCCAGTGGTTAGGACTCTGCACTTTCACTGCCAAGGGTGTGGGTTCAATCCCTGGTCGGGGAGCTAAGATCTTGTAAGAGTCGTGGCACAGCCAAATTTAAAAAAGAAAAAGAAGGAAACGTTTAAGTGATAAATGCATGATTTTTATATTAAATGATATAAATAGTGAGGTGCGGTTGTATCAAACAAACCCCTGAGTCAAGGTGGTCCTCAACTGCTGGACCCTTCCTGGTTCTCTGCTTGATGCCGTCAGCAGGGCCCTGCTGTGGCGCTGCTGTTGTCCTGCGCTTCTCTACTGACTGATGGTGAAGAAGCAGAAGGAGGGGCCTTGTCTGCGCTTTGGCTGGTCTTACGGTTCCTTTTGTGTGGACAGTGTTGTGGCCACGGGCTATCCTTTGCTAATAGCCATCGTGGCATGTGTTGTTTGCTAATTTGAGGGAATTGGAGAGGAGTATCCGTTTTCTCTTAATTCCCGGGACGTTGAAGCGGTTGGTGTGGTCTGCTGTGGGGGGATGTGCTGCACCCTCTGGCAGCCTGAGTGTTAGTTACCATTCTCTGAGAGGAGATTGAAAAATGTTCGGAGAGACTGTCGTTTCCTGTAGAAATCTGGGAGTTAGGATGTGACAGTATATGGACTGCAGATTTGGAATTGTGTATGTCAAATTTTCGAAATAAAAATTAGGATATGTTTGGGACTTCCCTGGCAGTCCAGTGGTTAAGACTCCACACGTCCAATGCAGGAGGCGCGGGTTCAGTCCCTTGTCTGGGAAATAAGATCCCGCATGCTGTGCGGCAAGGCCAAAAAAATAAAAAAACAACTTAGGATATGTTTAGTGCTTTCAGTTGTTTTTATGTTTGTGTTTAAGTTTTACTTTTATGCACCTCTTGTTAGTTGGCCTATTTTCTGGCACAGTATTCTCAGTGTGAGGGCTCTTGAAGTAACTGGACTAAATAATTTCTTTTGTTCAACTTTCAGTCCCGTTGAGAAAAGGAACGGCTGTTCTTATGCTGTGATTACACTGGAAGTAGTGCTTGTCTGTCTTAGCTCACATGTACACACTCTGGCTGTTCAAGAATTCAAATCTGAAACATATAATAGCTATACAGGATTCTTCTCTTTATGCATAATTAAATTAGTTTTAAATTTAGAAACCTTCATGTTAGCAATAATATGCAATTAAGTGGTAAGTAGCTTTCAATTAAACTATCAAGTGTTTCTGTTTAGTAAGACCAGGAAATGGTCTTCTGGGTATTAAAAATGGAGTGTGTTTCTTACTGGCGAACAGAGTGTGGTGGGCTTTGGAGTCAGACCCCGTTTCCAGCCCTGAACTGACTACTTACTGTCTCTGAGACTTTTGCCCACTTCAGCAGTGTAGACATAGTAACACATGTTGTAAGAAACAGTAGATGTGAGTGTTCCCTAAATACTTTGTGCTGTGAAATGTGGCTAGTTCCTTGAAGAAATGGTTTTGTGAGCAGACCTGTCTGGAATTTGTAGCATCCTGTTCTCTTGGAGGTTCCCACTGTGTGTTAAGACGCTGGGCTCTGAGAACCATTTTGGTCAAGAAATCTGCTTGCTTTGTTCAACTAAGCATTTCCCAGGCACTTCTTGAACTGCTACTCCTGGCCCTCTGTTAGATATAGTGGAGGATGTGATTTAGATGCTTCCTGCTTTGAGCCTCTCAACACTAGGCACGAAACATCCATGTCTTTCTTGAGTGATTTGTAAGAATTCTGCAGATGTAAAAAGTGAGAACGGGGGCCTTCCCTGGTGGCGCAGTAGTTGAGAATCCGCCTGCCAATGCAGGGGACACGGGTTCGTGCCCCGGTCTGGGAGGATCCCACATGCCGCGGAGCAGCTGGGCCCGTGAGCCATGGCCGCTGAGCCTGTGTGTCTGGAGCCTGTGCTCCACAATGGGAGAGGCCACAACAGTGAGAGGCCCGCATACCACCAAAAAAAAAAAAAAAAAAAAGTGAGAACGTTTTTGCAATAAATAGAGCAGTAGATGTTAAAATAGAGATAAAGAATAAAAGAGTAATTTTATATCCAGAGATTTTTGCTGCTAACATCTTATCTTCCCAGACTTTTTCTTGTGTATTTCATAAAAAATGGTATCATATTACACATGCTACTTTGTACCCTGCTTATTTTATTTACGATGTCAAGTGAAGGTCTTTTAGATGCCTGTGAAGCATCCTTACCTCCCCAAGAGTCAACCTTAACACTGAGTGCTTTCTTTTGCTCTCCATCCTGTTTCCTGGCAGGAGCTTTAGGTTGAGGAAGAGTGGTGAGAGCAGCAAGTTCTTTTGGTGGGTAAATTGTCGTATGTTGTATAATTCCTTGTTGGCTATGCATAAACTCTTGGTGTATGCAGAACTATGCGGAGTACACATCCTTGGTTTTGGTGAGTTGTATTATAGTGACCCCAAAAGATTTGCATTTAACTTACTGCTTAGAAGAAAAAAGATTGTTTAGAAATGTCAAGAGCTAGAATATACATATTATGTACAGGTAGACTTAAATATAAAACCTCCAGTTATTGTTGCAGCGTGCTGGGTGGTTCATTGCTTTTCTAAGTTAAATATTAAAAAAATAAGCCTAAAAGAAAGACATAGGGGGCATTTTTCTTTTGATGAAAGATAGTCTTGAAAAAATGTTGTACTATTAAACATGTTTTTAAATCTGATTTTATTATTTAGAGTTTTATTTAATAGTATCAGAAACTGACAAGGAAGAACGAGTTTCCATTGCTAGTTTTCTGAAATTTAATTTTTTTTTCTTTCTTTTAAATAATAAAAGGTGGCTATCATCCAGTGAAAATTGGAGACCTCTTCAATGGCCGGTATCATGTTATTAGGAAGCTAGGATGGGGACACTTCTCTACTGTCTGGCTGTGCTGGGATATGCAGTAAGTGTTCCTTGTCATTCATGCTCTTGATTCGTGGTCTGGTTCAACATCTTTATTTTATAACAAGCTAAGGCTGAGGAGCACACCTGCTTCTGTTGTGGCGTGTAAGGCACACAGCACAGGCCCGCCCCACCTAGTCACACGTGCCCCTCTCAGTTTGAAGTTCATTTGCCTGTCATCTTTAAATATTAATTTTCTTCTGCCTTTATATCTGAGGCTTATTCATTGTAATTGCACTACACTCGGGTCATATTGTTTTTCTAGTAATTCATCCATACCAGAAAAACATTCAAATGTAAAATAATAATGTTTAGGCCTTTCCAGTCAGTGGTTTTCGACTTTTTTTGAAAGCCATGACCCATAATATGAAACTGCATCCTTAGAGTACACGTACACATGTGTAGTGTGTGTGTGAATTGAAACAAGTGTTATAATACTTGATCTTAACCATATGTGATGAACTCTGACATCTATCTAGTCTACTCGATTTTTATGAGGACAAAACAGAAACACAAAGCAAAGAAGAGATTGACACATGAACCCACTGCTTTACTGTAACCCCACATTTTGAAAAGTACTATTTTAAAGGAAAGCTTTTTGAAAGTTGCTATTTATTGGAGTTTTTTAGAGTTCATTATGATGTCTAGTTTATTAGTCTAGTTTATTAGAGTTATTATAAGTGATCACTTCTGTTAAAATTTTTTTAATGCATTTTTTTTTAAGGGGAAAAAGATTTGTTGCAATGAAAGTTGTAAAAAGTGCCCAGCATTATACAGAGACAGCCTTGGATGAAATAAAATTGCTCAAATGTGTAAGTACTACAAAAATGTGAATGATATAAGAAAGGCTAGTGATGAAATTTTACAGAGGGATTTTTCTGGGTTTTACTAAATTAATTGAATTTCTTATTTGTAAGTTCAAATACTGAATCTTTTATTTTGTACAACATTTATTAAACAGTTTTGGTTGGTACAATGGAAATGACTTTCAGTCTTAAACACTTCTGTTGTTGAATTCATTTTTCTCTCTTTAGGTTCGAGAGAGTGATCCCACTGACCCAAATAAAGACATGGTGGTACAGCTGATCGACGACTTCAAAATTTCCGGCATGAATGGAATACGTATCCTTTCTGACGGTTCTGTTGCGTCCTAATGGCTGAATTACACTCTAGTTTTTCTTTTTACTTTTAAAAAATGGAAATATTTTAAGCCCTGTACATTTCTGTTTGCTGTTTCACTCTCCACACCCGGCCTCTAGTGTCTTTATGTTATATGTTTCTTGAAAGATGAAAGTTTCTTCGTTATAAGGTGAATTGTTGCTTTTGCTTTTTGAATAGGGAGGCCTTAGTTCTGATTCTGGAAAAGAAGTGTGTCTTACAAGTGGAGCAAGGGCATCTCATGACCTCCCTTTCTCTTTTGAGGATATCAGTTTTAATTGGGCTGCTGCTGTATTGTTTGCATGCTTAGTAAGTAGTTTTGGGGGAGGGAGGGCTCAGGAGGAGGTGAATGGGGGTAGTGTGGAAGGAGCTCTCCTCCTGTCTTTACCCTCCTTCTGCCCAGGGCATTGGTAAAGGGCAGCCCCAGGGGTCTCAGTGACAGCAGAATAACCTGTAGCTCAGAGCTTTTGGCACACGTGGAGAGAAGAGATAATGCCTTTAGTTTCCAGCATGCTGTTTCCATGTTTTAGTATTGGATCCTCTGAAGATAGCCCTTTATGGGCCTGATCTAGGCAATACCTTCATTCCCCAAGGTTCAGGAATACCGAACCATGTATTAATTATCTTGTGACTGGTGAGTGCCAGGTGTGTGTCAAGAGCCAGGCTCTTCTCATTCTTGATATTTTATTCTTTCCTTTATCATGTTTGGAACAGATCCAACATTTTGATATTTGACCTGTTCAAGCTCCAGAACCTGAGCACAAAGCCTTCTCCCAGCCTACACCACAGAATGACAGTCTGTTTCTGCATCTCCTGAGTCTTAATCCCATAGGGAAACACTTTCTTCACACCCTGTATATTTGAGGAGGTTTTTATATTTCTTCTAGAGATCAGATTTGAGGATACTAGCAAGTTCTGGTGACTGCTGATGTTACCTCACCCTTTGCCTCAAGACCCTTTCTGCTAGCTGCAAAGTGCATTTTCCCCTCTTGATAGATAGAAGGATAGAGCTGGTCCTTCTCTGCCCCTGGTCTCCAAGTGAGCCTGTTTGTTTATGTGCAGGCAGGGCAGCCCTTCCTCTTGCATCAGATCTGGAAGGCAGTTCTTTTTTTTTTTTTTTGCAGTACGCGGGCCTCTCACTGCTGTGGCCTCTCCCGTTGCGGAGCGCAGGCTCAGCGGCCATGGCTCACGGGCCCAGCTGCTCCGCGGCATGTGGGATCTTCCCGGACTGGGGCACGAACCCGCGTCCCCTGCATCGGCAAGCAGACTCCCAACCACTGTGCCACCAGGGAAGCCCTGGAAGGCAGTTCTTAAGACAGCTGATAGAGAGAGGGTTTCTTTGGAGAAAACACCTGATTTGTAGGTAAATGGAGGGGTTTTTCTTGATATATATTGAATACATTCCAGTGGCTATTTCTACTTTTAAGTAGTCCAGATTTGTCAATGCTTTGAGAACACTCAGGTCATAATTTAGAAGCCTTGGGCTTCGGCTCTATGCCTGCTACTAACTTTAGACCTTAGCTGCCATTTTTTTAATGAGCTTGGGAAATAGTAAGGAACTTCTAGCTTTAGATCATCTGTGCATAAGTCTAGCACATATGCTGTCCAGTGTCATAGAAATATTTCTCTTATTTTTATTAAAGATATTTAAATCAATAGTTATTATGATGATGTGGTAGATCCAGATATTGTAAAAAATATTAACTCATCTGACCTTCTTATAGGCCTGTATATAGGTCTCCAGGGCTAAACAAAATATTCTCAAAGGGTTTCAGAGTCATTTAAAATCTTTATGAATGACATGAATATATTTATATGAGGGACTTTGGTGGCTCACAGTTCTGGAGGGTCAGTGGTTGACTAGAATTTCTATTAAAAAACAAAAACAAAACCCAGGTTCCTGAGATTTCATTATTATAGGTTGGTCTTACTGGCCATGCTGTGTCTTAAATTGTGACCATACATTCTTAAAAACTTAAAAAATTAAAATTGATCTAGTGGCCCTGTGAAAGATATTATTAAAGGAAAAGATTAAATGTCTTCACTGTGTTTGGTAAATTTCTGTTTTATGAAGTGTTTTATGTGATGTATAGGATAGAAATTTAGGCAGGCAGGACACTTAAGGTGGGAGAGTTCTCTGTTCTTTTCCTCATCAGTTTCTGTGAGGTTTCAGTGTTGCTCATTTTCGTTAAGGCTGATTGTCAGGAGGAGTGTGCTTGAGAGCGCGGGTAAGTGTGGGGTTGAGTCATGGGTCTGACACCTTTGGATTGTGTCAGGCAGGAGGGTTCTTTAAACTCCCGGAGGTTTACTCTCCTCATTCCTTATGTTGTTATGAGTACGCATTAAATCATATATGGCACATGGTAGGTACTTAGTACATGTTAGATCTTTCTAGTTAGATGAGGAACAACAAATGACCACTTTTGGTATTATTGATAGTATTGAAGTTGCATTTTATAAAGAAATAATTGTTTTGCCAAGTGCCACAATGATGCTGCTTTTAGTAATTCTGTCACTGCAGGAAATGTATCCAGAAATGATCCTTAACCCTATCCCAGATGTCTGCATGGTCTTTGAAGTGCTTGGCCACCATCTCCTCAAGTGGATCATAAAATCCAACTACCAAGGCCTCCCAGTACGTTGTGTGAAGAGCATTATTCGACAGGTGAGGCTTATGACAGCAGCCCCCAGCTCCCAATACCTAACTGGCTAGCCTTTCAACACGAATTCCTGTTTAAAACAAACAAACAAACAAACAAAAAAACCATGCACAAACACAGATACATCTCTCTCTGCAGTTTTTGAAATATATCACGGTGCATAACATTTTGAACTTATTAAATCAATTTTTGTATTTAGTTAATGATAAGCCATTCTGTCTTGTAAAGGGAGCAATATGTAAAGGTCAAGCATAAATTTCTTTTGGCATATGGATCTTTTTTCAGGTAAGTGATACAGTAAAATGAGAAATTGTTTTATCCAGTATCATTACTACAGAATGTCCCACTTAGTTCCTTAGAAAATAATACGGAAAAAAACATACAGTATATTGTGTTTATTTGCTATTTCTAAGTGTTTGGATGAAGGATAAATGAAAGGTAATTTAAGGAATGTTTAAGTTATATATGGACTATTGTATTTGTACTTCGTTCATTTGCCTTGACAATAGAAAACCTTCCGTTAGTGTGTGGTTCGGTGTTCATGCTGCAGCAGATATTTATAGAATGGAAGTATACACATATGGAAGATTTCCTTCTAATTAGAAATGTTTACCAGATTCAGTTTTCTGCATGGAACATACCAGTCTTTGACTCATTGCCCTTAGAGCCTAAATTAGGAAAGTTGCAGATACGCTTTATTCTGGATTACCTATTCTGATATAATGGATAATTACCATGCATATTTCTGCAGAGTAAGTAATATCAGGGAGGTTGCTTGGTTTGCTTGAGAAGAGGACTAGTTGGTTTGGAGCGCCTTCCTTGTCCCCAGGCCCAGATCTTGAGCTAGATCTGCCTGGGGGTTCTAGACCTGAAATACAGACCTTGATCCATAATTCTTTTTTTTTTTTATATTTACGTATTTATTTGGCTGCATTGGGTCTTACCTGTGGCACGCAGGATCTTTTGATGCGGCATGCAGGCTTCTCTAGTTGTGGCATGTGAACTCTTAGTTGTGGCATGCATGTGGGATCTAGTTCCCTGCCCAGGGATTGAACCCGGGCCCCCTGCATTGATTGGGAGCCTGGAATCTCATCCACTGTGCCACCAGGGAAGTCCCCTGAAAAAATTTAACTATCCAATTTAAAATTTCTGATTTATCTCTGATAAATCTTGGAAATATTAAAAGATTTACATATTTTAACAAAAAGCAAATAATTTCAGAAATATCAGTTCGAATGTGTATCACACAGGTTCTCTCATTCCTTTGAACTCTATACTTTCAAAGATGTCCACTGTTGCTCTAGGTGTCACCATAACTCAGGCTGGGCAGTGTTGGGAGAAGGCAAATTAGCAGATGAACCGTCGATATTTATTTGTATTCCAGAATGGAAAAACAAAATCTTGCCTTACTTAGCAAGTAAAAGAGTCTTTAACTCTAAAGCTGAAATTCGTGGAGTTTAATGGAACTTTAATGAATACTTAGTGAATGAACAGATGATTTAATGAATGTGTTATCCTCACTTTAATTCATGTACACTGTGCCTTAGTAAGAACTCTTGTAGTGTTTTATTGGCTTCAAGATGGAAGTTTGATTTTATGTGGTCTGCACTTAGTTCTTGTAGGTAGTGTTAATAGAAGCTTTGTTTTGCTCTGGTATGAACCCATCTTTAATTTTCTTTAAGAAAAATCTTATCATGAAATCGGGATTTTTTTTTTCCCCCCATAAACTTGTAACTTTCAAAGTATTAAATTGTTATATATCCCAGGTAATAATCTGTATGTCTGAATTTCCCTTCATTCCCTTTGATCCATCCTGTGGGTTCAGTACTTTTGACTTCTGGGTAGTACTGGGAATATCCTTTATTAATAGACCTACTCAGCTCTGTTACTCCCCATAACACAAGGTAGGCCAGCTTTCTAATATTCTTTCATTGTGTGGCCTCCTTCACCTTTGAAGTCCGGTGTAGCTGACTGTGTTTCACTCATTCCTGTTGCTGTCTCCCTTGCGCTCCCCTCGTCATCTAGCCATCCATCCCTCCTGGCCAATATATGTTTCTCTTGTTGTTCTTTCCGTTTCCAGTGCCACCATCCTTAGTTCAGGTCCTTATCACCTCCAGCCAGTACCTTTTCACAAGCTTCTCTCTCTCTACTCTCCCAGAGTCCAGCCCATCTTATTCTACTTCCTCACGTCAGTTTATTCTCTTTTCTGTTGGCAGTTGCTTTCCTAAGTAACACTTTGTTTTAATAGTTCATATCCCCATCTAGAAGCCTTTAGTGGCTTTCCATTGCCTGTTGTTGAAGCTTAATATTGTTGGCTTTCATGAAGCAATGTATAGAGTGATAAAGAGCTTGGGTGTTGATGTCAAATACAGTTCTATGTGTCCATGGGTTCAGCCAACCATGGATTGAAAATATTCAGGGAAAAAAGTTCCAGAATGTTCCAAAAAGCAAAATTTGAATTTTCTGTGCAGGCAGCTATTACATAGCATTTACATTTTATTTACAGTTATTTACATAGTATTTATATTGTATAAAATATTGTAAATAATCTAGAGATGATTTAAAGTACGTGGGAGGATTGTGTAGATTACATACAGATACTGCTGCCCTTTTATTATAAGGGACTTGAGCATCTGTGGATTTTGGTATCCGCAAAGCGTGGGTTGGTCTCGTGGAACCAAACCCCTGCAGATTCTGAGGGACAACTGTATACCCTACTCTAGCTAAAGGACTTTGGCCAAGTTACTTAATCTCTTTAAGTCATAATTTCATCATGAATAAAATGAGAATAATAATGGTACCTTCATTATTAGATAATTGTTAAGATGTAAAGGGATACTGCTATTAATAATTATAAATGTTTATTCAGTGCTTACTATGTGCCAAGCATAGTTCTAAGTACTTTGCAAATTTTTATGCATTGAATCCTCACAATAAGTCTATGAAATAGGTATTTTTACTGTCTTAATTTTATGGAATTGGAACTTAGGTTAGGTAACTTGGCCCTAGTCAAGAAATAACAAGTGTATGTGGTAGAGCAGGAATTCAAACCCACGTAGTCTGGCTTCAGAGCACATGCATTTACCATTTTCCCAAGCAGCAAATAATATCTTTGGACTTGTACTCAGTTTATGTCCAATAAGAGTTAAATCATTGCTCTTCTTGTGAACCTGTTTAAGGTCTTCTACAATCTAGTGAAAGCCCGTATTTCCCCTTAGATACCCCGATTCAGCTCTTACCTCCTGGCAGGTAAATTTTTCCCCATTAATTAATTAATCATTTAAGTAGGTATGACTTGTTAAGTGTCCTTCAGGTACACAGTTTCCCTTCTGGAATCAACTAAGTTATGGTTTTCTTACGAATATTCAGAGATGTCCCAAGCATTTATAAACACATGCTGTTTTACCAGAATTCTTATACATAAATTTTTACTGGTTTTCTGTAGAGTATTTAGAGAAAGTACTCACTTTGCCTTCTTTTTTTTTGCGGTACGCGGGCCTCTCACTGTCGTGGCCTCTCCCGTTGCGGAGCACAGGCTCCAGACGTGCAGGCCCAGCAGCCATGGCTCACGGGCCCAGCCACTCCGCGGCATGTGGGATCTTCCCAGACCGGAGCACGAACCCGTGACCCCTGCATTGGCAGGCGGACTCCCAACCACTGCGCCACCAGGGAAGCCCCACTTTGCCATTTTTTTAAGCTCCACACCTTTGGTTTATTTCTTTTGTCCTAGGCTGTAGAAAATACCATTCTTTCTATTCTACCCATGTTTATAAAGACTCAATCAATATTCCACTTCTGTGATAAAGGCTTCCCATTCTACCCTAGTTAAGAGCGATATTTCTTCCCTCCTTGGGGAAGGATGGCTGCAGCCTACACTTGGTCCTTTCTTAATGATTGCAGGGTCTTAAAGTGTAAGCCAAAGTTTCTCAACCCTGGCACTGCTGACATTTTGGACTGGATAGTCCTTTCTTGTATGGACCTGCCCTGTGCGTTGAAGGTTGTTTAGATGCATCCCTGGCCTCTGCCCACTAGATGTCTGTCTCAGCCAGGACCACCCCAGCAGTGACAGTTAAAAAAATATTTCTGAACTTTGTGAAATGTCTTCGAGGAGGCAAAATTTCCTTTTGCTGAGAACCACTGGAATAGAGGAAAGTGTAATGAGTACACTTAAGTCTTGGCAATAGACTTAATTTCAAATTCTAACTTTGGCGCTTACTACTTTGTGACCCTGATCAAATTACTTAACTTCTGTAAGCCTGTGTCTGCATTTGTCACATCAGGATGATAATGCATACTTTGTGGCTTTATTGTGGAGGTGAGTTTGGGAGAGACTGCTGATAAAGCTTTCAGCATGGTGACCAGCACAGCGTAGCCGTCCTGTCTCCCCAGCTGCATATTCTGAGCACTGGGAGTCCCAGATCACATGTTGTAGGTTTCACATCTCTTTGTAGCTTCCTTCACATCGTAGGAAGTCAAGAAATATTTGAGAGGTTAGCTTTCCCTAAATGAAAGAAGAAATGTATGTTCCTCTTATTCTTACTGTACAAAGTGGCTGACCTTTCTGTGATCTGAAGGGTCACACTTATTTTTGAAAAGTCGCAGCACAGTTGAATCACTTGCTTTTCCAGGGTTTCCTATACACTATTATCAATCTTTTGATCAGTTCTTAACTGTCCTTGTTTCGCCCTGGTGACCTTGTGCAGGGTCAGGAAGGGCCATCCTCTTGGTTTCTGGTGATCGTGGTGAGGACACCTCCTTGCCTCTCCCAGGCTGCTTCTCTGGCCTCAGGCATGGGATGTATTTGCCCCCCAGCTTTCATTTCTTTTTCTTTTAAAATCAGCTTTATTGAAGTCTATTTTATGTTTAGCTTTTATTTCTAAAGCCGAAAGAAGAAAAAGGGTGCCGTGTTGTCAGGGTTTGTTATTTGTGGTGCATTCAAGGTGTACCACAGGTGATGGGGTTTTAAAATGCTGTTGCTGTTCTTTATTATTATTTTTTTAATTAATTAAGTTATTTATTTTTGGCTGCATTGGGTCTTCATTGCCGCCTGCGGGCTTTCTCTAGTTACGGCGAGCGGGGGCTACTCTTCGTTGCGGTGTGCGGGCTTCTCATTATGGTGGCTTTTCTTGTTGTGGAGCACGGGCTCTAGGCATGCAGACTTCAGTAGTTGTGGCATGAGGGCTCAGTAGTTGTGGCTCGTGGGCTTCTAGAGAGCAGGCTCAGTAGTTGTGGCACATGGACTTAGTTGCTCCACGGCATGTGGGATCTTCCCAGACCAGGGCTCAAACCCGTGTCCCCTGCCTCGGCAGGCGGGTTCTTAACCACTGCGCCACCAGGGAAGTCCCTGTTGCTGTTCTTTAAACGTGGCTTTTATTTTCTTCTGTACTCGAAAGGGGAGCCTATATTTTACTTTTTAAAACCTTATGGTTTAATTCATTGCCCTTTCCAGAAACCTTTTGATGAAGTGGCTGCTTGCCGTGAAATGAAGCTTGGTAAGGTCAAGGCTCTGATTTTGGTGACTTTGCTACGATATGTAGGTACAGCGTTTAGCCCTGGATTTTTGAATTATCGTTACTCTTTCTGTTATCATGCTTGTCACTAACATTTATTATGCTCTTTCAGGCACTCAGATTTAAGTGCTTTCTTTGTATTATGCTGTCTAGTCCTCACCACAGCTTTGTGAGGCCAGAGGTGTTCTTACCTCCACTCTGAGGAAGGTGTTAGAAGTTTTCCCCAGGCCCACAGTTACTGTGGGGAATCAAGACTGGAATACAGGCGGTGCAGTCCGGAATCCATGCTCTTGACTGCCAGGTAGTGTGAAATGTCTGCATAGGAAGCCTGGGGAGCATTTAAAATGATAGCATGTCTTGTGAAGAGGATGCATTCACGTCTCTGTTTGTGGAAATGGTTTACTTCTACGTTTGTCTACACTTAGTATTTATTTACCATTTAAATGATCTCACTGGTCCTTTTGTCAATGAATGCATTATGATCAAGCCAGTATTATTCAGTTTTAGAATAGAAAGTTAATTTTAAGTTGGTAAACATTTTTATGTTCTTGGATTTGATCAGTGTGGTAGTACATATGATGCTGTACTAACTTGGAATTCTCCTCCTCAAAATGTTGGGTACGCAGCTCAGAAGTTCGGGGAAGTCGCTGCCTTCAAGGGAGTTGAGCCCCTTTCCCAGCTCATTCCTCCGTGCTTCCTCAGTTCTGGGCACAGTGTTCTTTCATCCTGACGATGTTCACGAGTGAAGCACAGCTGCTGAATTTTCTCATTAGTTCTCACTAGTCAGAGTTAGAAAGAAGGAGGAGCCGAGGGCGATTTCGGGACAGAGCGGATGAGGACGGTGTCCCCCGGCTATAGTCCTCTGTGGTTGAGGCAGGTATTCGCCTCACTTCTCCATTCAGTCTGGCATGTGATCGTCTGAGCAGCTGGTAGCATTTACCTCCTGTCTGTCCTAGCGAGGAAGAGAGATCCGGTGGGTGCCTTCGCTTTCCAGTAGCAAAGCTTCTGGCTTGAGGAGAGCCCTCTGCTGTCTCCCTCCACCCCTGCAAGCATCAGTGTCTCCGAGCAGTGCTGCCGGTCTGGTTCTCCGCCACCACCACCCCCGCGCCCCCGCCGCCGGCCGCGCTGTGTCACAAGGCCTGGCCCCGTCTGCTCGCCCTGTGTCCTTTGTTAAGGTGCCCACGTTGTGACCGGAGTCAGGAGACATTGTGGACAGTTGCTGTCCTTGTGTTCCTCTGTGCATTTTAGAATTTGGGAGGAAGCTCACTCTGGTGGCCAGCAGGCCAGGGAGACGCCTTCAAGTGAAACCTCCACATTATTCCCAACTCCCTCCTTTTATGTCTGCGACAGGACCTATTTCTAGCTCGCCGAGGTGGAGAAGAGCCAGTTTATGTTGTTAACACCATAACAGACGGTCTCTGACACGGTTCATAGGTGCCTAGAAAGAAACCTTAGAGACTGTGCTGACCAAGCCCTTGTTTTCTGGCTGAATTTGAGGTCAGGGAAGGGGAGCCATAGCTAGACAGTTCCTGAACCAGAGCAGGGTCTCGTGGCTCCCAGCCGGGACTCTGCCTCCAGGTCTGCATTGCTGCTGACTCACATGCAGAAAACTGGCCCCGCCCTGCGGTGTGACCTCCGTCCCCTAAGTGGGATGCAGCCCCGTCCCTGGCCCCTCCGTGGCTGTGCTGATCACTGACTCCTGGTCAAGTGGATGGCAGCCGAGGATCTCTGCAGCCTGTGCTGCCTCCTGCTGGTGAGGCTAAGTATGGTTTGTAGGCAAGAGGGACATGCTGTGATAAGACAAGTGAGGCAACAGAGGTCTCTCCTGGGGCATGAAGCTTGATTCGTTGGCCGTTTTTTTTTTTTTTTTTTCATGCATAATTATCCGATGTCAATGGTTGTAAGATTGCCCGTCATTATTGTTTGATTCTGGATTCTGGGGTGCTTAATTGCTTTAACTTCACTGGCTGAGAACAGAAATACTGTCTTTGAGAATAAAACCATTCTTCTTATAGCTAAAGATTTTTTAAAATATACATTAGTCTAGAATTAAAAGAATCAGAGTTTTATCAGGTAGAGCCCATCCATATTATAGATGGGAGAAATGAGACCCAGAGAAATTTAATAAGTTATGGTTATTAAGTCAGTATCAATACAAGTCTTCTGACTTAGTTCGTTTCTACCATTTAGTTGGACTTTCCTGTGAGCTAGGCCTTGTATTTGTGAGTTTTCCATACTACATTATTTCTAATTCTTACCATATTTCTGTCTAATGGATATGTTCCCCCTTTTATAGATATGAAAGTGGAAGCTCAGGCACCCTGAGGACCTTGCCTAGTGGATGAGTGATTGAGCGGTGGTCTGAATCCCACGGTTATGAGTTAACCGTGCTCCGCGCTGTCTCTTAACTGTTTCCTTTAAGATTTGCGTTATCTTAATTAATTTATCCCGGTGATAGTCTGTTCCTTATGTTCATTGTCAGACACAAGCTGTGCTTCTTGAGGAAGGTTAACCCAGTTGAGGGCAACAGCCAGTATTAAAAATCTGGAACCTTAAATTCTTACTGAGAACACTTTGCTCCTCTCAAGTGCCTCATTGTCGTTGGAATTCATTTAACACCTTTGGATACTGGATCGCATTAACTCTTACCTGAGTAGCTCCTCACACAGTAAAACAACCTAAGAACTAAGGTGGAAAGTTAGGAGCAACTTGTGCATGGGTGGTGGTGAAAAGATATTTTTGGAAAGATGCTGACATTTTAACTTTGAGTTAATATTTGATGATTGAAATGAAGTTTCAGTTGGAATAATTTAAAACAGTTTGAAGTTTCTAAAAACTCTTAATTCCTTTTACTTCCCGCAGGCTGGAAGTCATCAGTGTGCCTGTCCAATAATTTCTTGTACTTCTCATAATTTCTCTTGTTATTCAGATACAAAAACTCCACACGATATTTCAGTTTGTTCAAAGAAGACACGTGAATGCCCGCGAATAACATACAGGCTCATTGGTTTGTGTTCCCTTCAGGATTATAACCTTATTCTCTATGGAAATATATAGTGATATCTTTCTTCCTATGGGTTCTTTGACATTTTAAACATAATTTAAACATATTCTAATCGAAGTATTATCTAAAACATTCAATATTAATTCTAAGGTAAAAAGTCAAGGCCCAGTGGAGACAGGGAACTTCTACTGTTACGTGTCAAACATCTAGAAGGGTGTATGGTCTGTTACAGGAACTCGACTGTTGTTCAGTCAGTGAAGTCATGTAGAAGTATTTCCAAGGAAAGGTTTTTTTAGATATGTGTGGGGATTTTCATCTTGTTTAAGAGACAGGTCTCCCTTTCATTTTCTTCTGAAACCTCTTTCCCTTGACTTACTAATGTTCTGTCATCTGTTAAGCTTGTTTAGCCAGGAACGGGAGCATTGGGTTTTTCGCTGAGAACTTTGTCAGAGCTGATTTGATATTACATATCTTCTGCTCGTCTTTTTCTCACTTCCTTGTCTAGTGTCGTCAAGGCCCCTAAATGACTTACAATGTTTGAATGAGGATGTTTATCAAATGTTAACGTTTATTGAGCTTGTAGAGTTTCTGATGTATGGGAACATGAACTGTATTTTTAAAATATTTGTTTCCTTATGGAAATAATTGAAACAATTTCCCTCTAATGGAAATAATTCCAGAAAAGCTTTGGCCTTGCATTTAGGTCACCATACTCTGTGATTTTTGTGATATATGTGATATGTATATGATATATATAATAAGTACATGAGTATCTTGGCTTTGCATTTTCTTTTAGTTCAGTGCTATAGTGTTGCCTGGATACCAGGGCTATTTAATCCTCCTTTCCTGCAATATTAAAAATGTACACACATCATTAGCCATTATGGGAATGCAGATCAATGAGATACACACTTCACACCCAGCAGGGTGACTAAAATAAAAAGACAAGTATTAGCCATGATGAAAAATTTGGAATCCTCGCACGTTGCTGATTGGAGTGTAAAATGGTGCAGCCATAGTATAAAACAGTTTGGCAGCTCCTTGAAAGGCTAAATATAGAGCTACCGTATGACCCAACAACTGCACTCCTAGGCACATACCCAAGAAAAATAAAAACATATGTCCACACAAAAACTTGTACATGAATGTTCATAGCAATATGATTTACAATAGCCATAAAATGGAAGCAACTCAAATATTCATCAAGTGAATGAAACGTGGTATTTTCAATGGAGTATTATGTGGCATTTAAAGAAATGAGGTATTGATACATGCTGCCCTTGGATGAACCTTGAAAGTACTGTGCCAGTTACAAAAGACCACTCTGTATCATTCCACTTATATAAAATGTCCAAACCCAGCAAAGTAGATTAGCAGTTGCCTAGGGCTGGAGGAGTTGGGAGGAGTGGGGGGAGTGACAGCTGATGGGTGTGCAGTGTTTCTTCTTTGTCTGATGAAAATGTTCTAAATTAGATAGTGGTGAGGGCTCTACATCTAGAAACCATTGAATGGTACCCTTAAAAGGGTGAATTGTGTGACATGTAAATTATATCTCACTGAAGTTGTTATTTAAAAGAGTATATGTATAGATGCATTTGCTTCCATGAGCATAAATTGTCTCCAGGATGATACACATTGCTTGCTTCTGGGAAAGAGCTAGGTTCCTATGGGGGCCGGGGTGGGAGGAAGATTTTTACTAAAACCCTTTGTATCCATTGTATTTTGTGCCCTGTAATGATTTTTAACTATTTTACAAACATGTTAAAAAAAAGGTATTGATAAGTCATCTCCTCTCTTGATTTCCTGTGATCAGGTCCTTCAGGGGTTAGATTATCTACACAGTAAGTGCAAGATCATTCACACCGACATAAAGCCGGAGAACATCTTGATGTGCGTGGACGACGCCTACGTGAGAAGGATGGCCGCCGAGGCCACCGAGTGGCAGAAAGCGGGCGCCCCTCCGCCTTCGGGGTCTGCAGGTGAGGGGCTGAGCCAGCCTTGCTCGGTCTGTGCGGGGCACCGGGAGCCTGCCTGGTTGTGCACTGGGGGCAGTCGAGTCGGATGTGTATGTCTTAGGGGCTTTTGTAAGAGCCTGATGACTAGAAGTAGCTAGACCTTCTTCTTGAGCAGGAAGATGCCCCAGTTAAGTTGAACTTTCATATTTGAATTACTTTGCCCTCCCTTAAAAGGTCGTTGAATTCTTACCTGCTGCTTCATCTCCTTGGAACACTGTCCTGTGTTGCCCGCTTCTCTGCAGAGAAGTGTCTGTTATAGCAAGAGGTCTCAGGTAGCCGACGTTCAGGTGTCAGGGTGCTTCCTTGACTGCAGCGAGCATAGCTACATCAATCTGAGTCTAGCTGGTGGATTTAGAGTTAGTTTCAAAAGACTTCAGCGTGGGAGAAGACCAGCTGACTTGAGTATTGGTGTATGTAGTTTTATTTCTGGTTTTTGCAGTGTCGTGTTGGCAGGTGAGGTGGGGACGGTGCTGTCACCTCCCTTCACGTGCTGTGTGCCCTAGTGCGTTGTCGGGCAGGCACGAGGACTGCAGGGCAAAAGCCCTCTGTCTGCCTGGGGCTCTTGGGACATGCACCACTTCTGAATCTCGTTTTCTAACATCAGGGTGTTTTTTACATCACGGAACCATAGTCTATCAAGCTTCTGACACTGGCCAAGTCTGTTCATGTGATTTCTAGAATATTTGCCGCACTATTGGACTTAACTTTAGTAGTATAAACTTGTGAAATAGTTTTCAAACGTAGTCGTGTAAGTGAATTGTTCATTTCATTGTCTTTAAACAAATTTGGTTGGATGACTCTTCTCCATTTTCTTGTCAGTCAGTGCTCTGGGACTGTCTGTTCATGAAATGAATACATATTTAATTTTAGATAAGTAAGAGAAATGACTCCATATGAACCGCTATGGCTTTGCCTTTTAAGAGCCAATCATTTGTTTGAGTTGGATAAACTTTAGGTTTATCTCTGATTCAGAAGTTTTAATATTTAACAGTTGTTGAAGTTGTATAGCCATTAAAAGACAGTAGTTATTTCATTTTACAGTTCAGATTACCTACATAAAGATAAGTATCTATTTCGCTCTAAATGTTCATTTTATTTTGTTTTGTTTTAGTGAGTACTGCCCCACAGCAAAAACCTGTAAGTACTTACGCATATCCTTATGTTCACCTCCATGTCAAAAGAGACTATTCATTATTGAACTTTTCGAATTGTAACATTAGTTTTTGTTTCTTTCTGCAACAATTTTTCATTAAGGATTGTTTTGGGGGAATTGGTTGTGCATTTTTTTGTTCCCTTCTCAATCACAAATGTTGTAATGTATTTTAATGTAAAGGACAGTCATGTTTATAAATGCTGGGTATCCTTGAATATGTAAGACAATGTTTTGATAAGGTGAAGTGATTTTTAGAGTTGGGGGATAATTAGAGCTGTCCCAAATTCTGTTTTCCTTATGCACTTTCTGGAGCGTTCTTGGCTGTGTCTGGTAAAATGTGAGGTTATAGAGATAGGGGTTTTAAGTGTGATTGTTTCAAAAACACTTTATATTATTTCTGATCTGCCTCTAAGTTACCTGTTTTTCTGAAGCTGCTGTTCTGATTTTTTTACTTCCAGGTAGTAGTTAAATATGAAAGTATTATCTTTGTGGTCCTGTCAAAATGCTGGGTGTGAGCAAATGAAACAAGCAGTTTGGAATTAAATCCTACCCCAGCGGAGCTAAACCTGGCTTGGTTCCAGTCGAGCATAGCATATATAGAATCTATCTATCTATCTATCTATATATATCTTGACGGGTCATCTACAAGTTTTAAAAGATCTTTATGAACCAAAAGCTTTTGGAAGGAAATGTGCAGAACTTCAGAGTGCTGCCAGCAGCCCTCAGTTTGGAGTGGAAGTCCTAGTAGGAGAGGGAGCTGCAAGAATTATTCCACCTGGCCTGCTGAGTTCTGCTGTGGCTTGAGCAGCTTGTTTTGATTATTGATTCTGTGAAAGACTGGAGGCTCTCGTTGCCAGTACTTTCCAAGTCAGCTCACCATGATTGGAGGCAGACTGAAACCATGGCTTTTTCTTTTTTCCCTTTACTTCATGTGCTCATTTTTTTACAGTTCCTGCAGTCTTGGCTGTTGATAACAGCTCAGTGTGTGAGACCCAAAGGCAGACAGTGCTGTTGACCAACAATGAATGAAATACACCTGATTCGGCAGGCAGTTGAGTAAGACAGTTAAGGAGAGGCGACATTGTTACTTTATAGACAGGCAGCAGCAAATAAAACTTGCAAGAGGTGCTTCTTGTTTCAAGTCAAGGGTATCTCAGCATATTTAGTTCTTCTTAGAGTTTAAAGGGGAAAGACTTGATGGATTTAAGCTATATCCCTCTAAGGGCAAGACCTGGTAGTAGTCCCGTTACGTGATATTAGCACTGGTTTCTTTTTTTCTGGTTTTGCTGTAACCCTAACCGTGATGTGGATCTCATGTCTGGGCATGTGATTTTAATTGAATGCAACCTGAGAAAAACAGCCTGTGTTGGTATTTGCCACGCTGGCAGCACTTACGCTGTTGCATAGTGCTTTAAAAAGAAGCAAACTGACCTGTGGTATTTTCTTAACATGTTGTAGATAGGAAAAATATCTAAAAACAAAAAGAAAAAACTGAAAAAGAAGCAGAAAAGGCAGGCTGAGTTACTGGAAAAGCGCCTGCAGGAAATAGAAGAATTGGAGCGAGAAGCTGAAAGGAAAATAATAGAAGAAAACGTCACATCAGCTGTACCTTCCAATGAGCAAGATGATGAATACCACCCAGAGGTGAAACTAAAAACAGCAGGATTAGAGGAGGCAGCCGAGGGTGAGACTGCGAATAACAACGGTCAGTGGAATCTGGAGACAGGGCTGGAGACGGGGCTGCCTAGGAGCCCAGGAGCTCCCACAGTAGGGACCTGCCAGGTCACCGTGCATGGTGACTTGGTGCTGCGCTGATGCTTCAGACAGGAGGGTGGTTCTCTCCAAGGCCTTATTGGAGACCGTGGGGAGTTGTCTGGTACTTGCTTTGTAAAATGTGTGCCAGAAATATGTTAATATTTCAAAATAGTTTTTTTTTTTTTTTTTTTAATGTCAGACGTCTGAGAAACAACCATGTCTTTATCATGCTAATGATTGGCCTTCATTTTGTAATTAAGCTTTTACTTAAGAGTAATGTACCCTCAGACCTTTTCTGAAGATTATAGAGGAGAGGGTAGAAATGGAAGTACAGCTCCATTTATGCCCATTTTCCCTAAGAGCTAACTTTTTCTTCTAAGAGTAGGCCATTTATTTAATAAATGAAAAATAAGATTTAGAGTACCTAAAGATTTTACCCTGAGAGCCAAGAGGTATCTGCTCTGTAGCACATGAAGTTAGCACATTCAAATTTGTCTCTTGTTGGAGGAGATAAGCGCCTACTGCACTCTGTTAAGGAGAGAGACAAGTTCTAATTCTTACCCTTCAACTTTTTAAGGCGAAGCTGAGGACCAGGAGGAGAAAGAAGACACTGAGAAAGAAAACACGGAGAAAGATGAAGACGACGTTGAACAGGAACTCGCGAATGTCGACCCTACTTGGATAGAATCGCCCAAAACCAATGGCCACATTGAGAATGGCCCATTCTTGCTGGAACAGCAGCTGGATGATGAGGAGGAAGATGAGGAAGATTGCCCAAACCCCGAGGCCTATAACCTCGAGGAGCCAAATGCAGAAAGCGATTACACATACAGCAGCTCCTACGAACAATTCAATGGTGAATTGCCAAATGGACGACATAAAATTCCTGAGTCCCAGTTTCCAGAGTTTTCCACATCGTTGTTCTCTGGGCCCTTAGAACCTGTGGCTTGTGGCTCTGCACTTTCTGAGGGATCCCCGCTTACCGAGCATGAGGAAAGCAGTCCATCCCATGACAGAAGCAGGACAGTTTCAGCCTCCAGCACTGGGGATTTGCCAAAAAGTAAGTGTCCCTTCCCATCAGGTGTCTGCTTTCAGTGGCCCAAGTGTCATACCCTTGGCACATGCTGTGAAGGGAATGGGCTGGAGATGGTAAAGCCGTGTATGTATGCGTTAACCGTTTTCATTTTATTTCTTTTGTACTCGTGAATAAGTTAATGTAATTTTAAATATATTATGTGCCACTAGGCTTTCTCTTTCTCTTGGCATATCAGATCCCATTTCTGAGTTTTTTTCCTTCTTCCTGTCTTTAGCTAGTGATCATACATTTGCAGAAACCTTCCAAGCCTAGCATCTTACCCCTGTAGCTTTTTAGCATGTGTAGTTTAATTCACGATTTGTACTTCCGCCTGACAGTGTTATGTTTAGTTTTTGGTTTTTTGTTTTGTTTCGTTTCTGTTCAAGGAAAAATGTGCCTGCTCTTTATTTGTAGTGAGGAGGAAGTGCCTTACTTTATTTTGGTAGCTGTTCTTGTTTGTAAGACTCTTCTTTTGACATTTTAAAGGAAGCGGTGTGGGTTAAACGTGACGATGTGTATCACACCCTGATTTTGAGGGTGAATATGCCACATGACAGATCTCTGCCTGCGGCATGCTAGGGGACTTCAGTAGGCAAACCCTGGGTGTCACACACAGTTGGCTCCCATTCTGGCCCACAGTGGAAGCGCTCAGAAACCTCCTCTCCTCCCTCTGCTGGCAAGAACGGTAACACGTGGTGAGTCAGTTGATGAGCCAGCCCTGCAAATAGCTCCAGGTGTTCTGCAGCCCCTTTGATTCCAGTAGCTGAGAGACCTGCAAAGCCTTCTCTGTTACTCGTTGGCCACAACGAGTCGTCCTAAGGATATATATAGAATTTTTAATTGGACAGACACATTCTGCTCCTGTTTACCTCTTCCCTGACCAGGGGGTTTGAAGGTGCTTAATGAAATGGCTTCAAGAGGAATGTAGCCTCATCTGAGGAAAAACCCATCTCTGTGTCTCCTTTTCTCTCATTCTGCTCCCATATCACTGCTGACACTTCCGGTTACCACGCATGTGTGTGTGTGTGTAGGCGTGTCTCCCCACCTAAACAGTTGTCCGGCACCAGTTCGGTGTCTTGCAATTGAAGTAAAGTCGGACACTACTTGGAGATAGTGTCAGATCCCAGGGTTAAGGGCTCAGTCTCACAAGACTGTGTCGGTCTCCCCCTGCACTCCCCCCACATCCATCACAAGTCCATGTTGTCACCTGTGTTTCTGAACAATCAACTGTAAATCAGAGGTTTCCGTGATGCTGCCCTGGGGTTGGATTAATTTGTTAGAGCAGCTCACGGAACTCAGGAAAACAGTTTACTTGCTAGATAATCAGTTTATCAAAAAAAGATGTAAGTCAGGGACATCCAGAAGGAGGGGATGTGTAGGGCATGGTGTATGGGGAAGGAGGGAGGCTTTCATGCTCTTTCTAGAGACACCACCCTCCCTGCAGTCTCTCACGCATTCCTTCGTATCATGGACTCATGGATTTTTTTTTTCTCTTTAATTAACACATCGAATTGTGTGTTATTGTTTACAGCTTTTTTTTGAATGCCAGGATTATCCCACGTTTGGTCTGTGTGAGCCTCCTCGGGTTGGCTCTTAAGTCCTTTTGACAGAGCACCGTTATCCTTCAGGTGCCCCCTTGCTCTTCTAGAACCATGTGCCCAGGTTCATACTTTCCCTGCCTCAGGCTGGAGTCGGCCATGCCTCCAAGTAATTTTTGCTATTGATATTTTTTACATGTTTTTTTATAATGTACATAATATATAGGAACAGTAATATGTAAAGTTTATAAATATGCATATATTGAAATGAGTGTTCAAACATCTTTTACTGATGGAGTAAACAGTGAAAAAGTTTAGTAATCTCGAGTGTAGCGTAGTCTCTTCCCCATTTATTTATTTACTTTATTTTTTAAAAATTTATTTATTTTTGGCTGAGTTGGGTCTTCGCTGCTGCACGCGGGGCCCCCCTAGTTGCCGCGAGCAGGGGCCACTCTTCGCTGCAGAGCACAGGCTCTAGGCACGCGGGCCTCAGCAGCCGCGGCACATGGGCTCAGCAGCTGTGGCTCACGGGCCCGGCCGCTCCGCAGCATGTGGGATCTTCCCGGACCGGGGCATGAACCTGTGTCCCCTGCATTGGCAGGCGGATTCTTAACCACTGTACCACCAGGGAAGTCCCCCATTTATTTTTAAGACACAATAACAAGTGTCTGTGTGAACGTGCCGTGCGTGCTTATGCTTCTGTGCCTTTGCTGATGCTTTCCCTCCGCTTGGAATGCTCCTCCTGTTTGTCTGGGCACACCTCTCTTCTTCTGTTGGGTCCTCACTGTGTTCCCTGGCAGGTCCCAGCTCTTGTTCCCCTCTTTTCCTGCTGGTCATACTTTTCTTCACTGTGTGTTCATTGTTCGTTCCCACTGTCTTCCTTGTCACTAGGATGTAAATGCTTTGAGAGTGCTGTGTATTTCTATCTTTGTATCCTCAGCATCCAACTCAGTGCTAAGATAAGCATTTATTGAATAATGAACCAACAAATTAGTGATACCTGACTGTATTCTTCCATTCTCCCACCTTTTCCCATTCACAGTCGGAATTTTATTTGTCCAAAACACATTCTGTCCCCAGCACCCTGGCTATTGTGTGAATATTGCATCAGGGAGAAAAATAGGAGGTCTTTTTTTTTCGTTGATCCTAGTCTCTTACCAAGCTGACCTTTTCATTGATCCAGTCATTTATTTGGAGGCACTTGGCTTGGGTTTGCAGCCTGGTCTTTGGATAACCGTGGACAGCCTCCCGCAGGGGAGGTGTTTTGTTTCCTCCATGGAAGGGCTATGGTCTAGAGACTGGAAGTTGGCCACCAGGTACTACAAGAACATGAGGCGAGAGAAACATCCTTTCCTGAGTTTGTGTAGATCCTTGTTGTTATAGCAGAATGTATACGTTAGGAAATAGTAGAAGAAAAGCTGGGGCCACAATGAGAAGATTGAGAAAGAACTTACATGCCAGGCTAAGGATGTGAACTTCTCCCTGGAGTAGTTTTGTAGCCACTGAAGGTTGAGAAGAGGAGCGTTCCTCTTGGGTTATTACTGCTGGAGCCGTAGCCGTATCTGGGATCAGCACATCTGAAGCACAAAGGCCCCGGAGCAGGGTGGTACCTGCAAGGTGTATGTGGAGCCCTTTCCCTCTCACCTAGTAGTGACCCGTATCAGCGGCAGTGCTTGGCTGGGCCGCTGGAGCATGACTCCACACCCCTCTCACTCCACTGTTGCCCCTAGTCTGTTCCCCGAGGAACGGTCCCCCGCCTCCCGCCCCTCACTGTGTGGCATAGCCCGCAGAGGCGCCGTCCTCTAAAGCTTACGGCCCGCGCAGTCCGGCCGCCGCGCTCTCCCGGCTGTCCTTCCCCACCCGCCTCTGTTCCCCGCTCCTTCTGCCCCTGCCACACGGGCTTCCTGCTGAGCTTTCTCAGGGGCGCGCGCCTGTCTCTGCCTCGTGGCGCTTTGCACTTGCTGTCCCCTCTGCCCAGAGCTGCTCTCCTCTGTGCCTCCCTTTGTTCAGGCCTCTCCTTGAAGGTCACTTTCTCAGAAAAGACGCCCTTTCCACCCCCGCCCGTGGCCATCTCCTTCTCCACTGTGTTTTTCTTCTTAGCATATGGAGCTGCTTGACGTGGTGGGTGAATCTTTCATTGTATTTACCCCCCATATTTCCAACGAGTGCGTGAGTCTCCTAATTTGGGGTGTAGTGGCAGAGCCTTGTACGTCTTGTTGATGCTCTTCCCAGTGCCAGGGCAACATCTGGCACATAGAGGGGGCTCGGCAAATACTCACAATACCTATTTGTGGGCAAGTAGGTCAGGTTTGGGCATTAAGTCTCCTAGTTCTGCTCTTTCTTTAGGCTGCTATTAGATCTCCTGCGTATAAAGAGGGTATGCATGCCTTCCTTGTCAGGATGTTTTAAACATACAAGTGTCAGTGTGAGCCTAGCACACGACCTTGCAGATGAGTGACGATGGCTGTTTCATCGCTGAGGCCCCACTGGCTGCCATTTTACTGGTTCCTAGGATCGCCTCAGATGGAGCGAGCACAGTGTCACCCGGAGACCAGGTTATCAGAATGACTTAAGGACTCGGCCCTTCCTGAGTGAAACCTTCCCGCCTCTCTCCCTCCACTTTTCATTCCCTCCTTGGTAGAAGCAGAGAGCAGGGAAGAGCTGTGGTGGTTGCATAATAGTGCCTGAGTCATGGGAGGTGATGTGATTTCTGGGCGAAGCAAAACTCGTACGACTGCACAGAGAGTGTGACTGTCCCTGTGTTTACACGGGCCTTTTTGAGTGTTGTACTCAGGTAACCTTTTACAGATTACCTAGGCCAGGAAACCAGCACACTGGGAAAAGGAGGGCAAGCTGATTCTCTTCTACGTCCTTTGCGTTCTTAACACAGTTAAAATTTTGAGGTAGATTCCCTAGTATCGTTTGGAATGCATTGTGCGCTGGGTGACCACGCATAGACATGAACTAGGAGGAGAACAGCATGTCACCAAAGAGACTTTGTCTATTGCTCATAAACGAGGGATATTAAATACAAAGAAACCGTACAGGTGGCCCCTGAATAAACAATGGTTCAACTTTATGATGGTGCAGAAGCGAAACGCATTCTGTAGAAGCTGTGCTTCACATTTTGAATTGTGATCTTTTCCCGGGCTAGCGATACACTGCACGATCCCACCTTGTGACGCTGGGCAGCCCCCAGGCAGCCACGCGATCACGCGCGTGGACAGCTGGCACGGGTACAACCACTCGATGCCCAGACAGCCCTTCTGTCTTTCACTTTCAGTACAGGATGCAGTAAATTACATGAGATATTCAACACAGTTTATTATGCGGTAGGCTTTGTGTTAGTTGTTTTTGCCCAACTGTGGGCTAACGTAAGTGTCCCGAGTGATGTTGAAGGTACTAGGCTCAGCTATGACGTGTGGTAGGTGACGTGTAATGAAATGCATTTTGAACTTATGGTATTTTCAACTTGGGATGGGTTTTTTGGGACATAACCCCATCGTAAGTCGAGGAGGATCTGTACTGAAGCTGTGTGATGTTGTGTTTTTAAGGTGTTTTTCCTCTAGCTGAAGTGATTTGTGTGTGATGTCTTTAGAACAACGACTGGAGGAGGGTGGCGGTTTCAGATCCCCTCTTTCCACTGGAACACCCTTGACGGCAGCTCACTCAGTCAGAACCTGCCGCTTCATCCTCTTCTCCCGCCGGGCCTTTGATCTCAGTGGTTTGCGGTGCTGGAAGCCACGGCTTGGCCTCCCGTCCTCTCTGGGCCGCGGGGGCTTTGGCTCATCCCTCACTGGCCGTTTAGAAGCCCTGGCCTCAGACGGTGGTCTGGCTGGTGGCAGGCAGGTGGGAGCCCCTGGATCTGGCCAGCCAGGCGCTGTCGTAGCTCTCCTTTGTTTGGTCTTTTTTTCATTTTTATTTTTTGGCAGAGGAGGGGTGGTCCCTTCCTCTTCCTCCTTTACTGAGAACTGAACCTCAGAGTTTAAGTCATTTGCCAAAGTCTTATAACTTACAGACGTAGAAACAGATTTGAATCCAGTTCTGCAAACCTCATATTCCATTTTCTTGCCTGCCGAGTCTCCTTTATTAGATGACATGAGGGATTCATCTAGGCCATTTCCAGTGCTGGCCATCTGTCTGTTGGGTTGGCATTTTTATGTTTCTTCCAGAACTCGGTTTCCCAGCCCATTCCCTGTTCAGTGTGAACACCTTGCCTCTTTGTGTGTGTCTTTGTGCTGCTGTCCTTCTCATCGTTTCTGATTTCCTGTGTTTCTTCTCCTCGGCTCATACCTGGCCTTTGGTGAGGCCTCACTGTGGATCAGTGTCCTCATAAAGAGGGACGTGGTGTCGGGCAGATAGCAAGAAGGGAACGCGTGGGCCTGGCTGGCTTGGGTTGATCCGTAAGTCTGAGGAGCAGGTCTTGAGGGTTGAAACGTTGCCAGAGTTCTCGTGCATTTTCCGGCCCCTCCTGGGGAGCTCTGTGGGCGCCCCAGGTCCCAGGTGCGTCGCCCCCTCCCTGCCGGGCGCACGGTGCACGCAGCCTGGCCTTGCTGCCCCCCTGGAGTGCCGAGCTCCACAGCACGGGTCTGCCCAAAGGAGGGACAGTCACTCCAGCAGGGCCCACCTTCCAGTGAGCTAAAGGGTGTTTAATATTGTGCATTGAGTGGGCTCTTCTGTTTTGTCTGTGAGTGCCATTTCAGAATTACTTCTGAAATGAATGAACAGCCATGGTTACATCTCGTCTTTACCAGAAATCCCAGCTTGCCGGTCAGGGTGAGGTTTGATGGAGATGCTGAGTCACTTCAGCATTTTCTGTCTGGGCCTCACCCCATTCTTCTCCTTTGTCACTGCCCCCTGGTTAGCTGTGCTTTCTGCGGGCCTGGTCTGTGCTTGTCTGAAAAGCTTCTCTGGCCCCGCAGCCCTGAGAATCCCGGCCCCGTGCCTACTGTTGAGAATTCCTCAGGGCTCCCGGGGGTAGAGAGTGGCTTGAGTATTTGACAAGTCCGTGAGGCCGGGCCATCTCAAGAGACCTCTGTTCTGGCGCGTTCCTTTTCCACAGCTAAACCAGAATGGATTAGTCCCTGCCCTTAATCTGTCTTTGTTGATCGGCCGTCGTCTGACTCTTGGGATCTCTGTGCTTGGCCCAGGCAGAGGGAGAGGTGAGGGCTGCGGGCCCCTTAGCAAGGGATGGACACCCTCTGGGCAGCGTCCTCTCCACCCTCACGTCGAGTAATGACGCACTTCTGAGCTAGACAGGATCCGTTAGGGAACCGGCACGGCCTAATGGGGAGCAGCCAAAAGATACAGGAAGCAAGCAGGGCTGACCTGCTCGGTGGAGGATGGGGAGAAAGGCGAAAAGGGTAAGGCAGTGTCCGTGGGGGTCTCTGGGCAATTTGCTCTCTTGTGAAGTATTTTCCAGAGACGGAGACCAAGAATTTAAATTCTGTTGAGTTCAACTTACAGGATTCCAGGCCTAAATGATCACCCACCACTTTTCTAGAAAAGGAGACCGTGCCCAGCAAGCATTGTGTGCACACACGCAAAGCACTTAGCCCCGGCACTAACTGTCCTGCTGTTTGCTCACGCCAGCAAAGACCCGGGCAGCCGACCTGTTGGTGAACCCCCTGGACCCACGGAACGCAGATAAAATTAGAGTTAAAATTGCCGACCTGGGAAACGCTTGTTGGGTGGTAAGTAGAGTTTTCTTTCTAAAACATTTCGGTTGTGATCATGTATTAGAAGATGCTTTTTCTCTCGTTTAATGTCTGTGTTCCTCCACGGTAATGCAGTCTGTTCCCTTCCAGCATAAACACTTCACAGAAGACATCCAGACGCGTCAGTATAGATCCATAGAGGTTTTAATAGGAGCAGGTTACAGTACCCCTGCTGACATTTGGAGTACGGCGTGTATGGTAAGAACGGCCTTTGCCATTTTCCTCTGTGTACAGGCTCATCCTTTTAGTTCCCATGATGGGGCAGCCTCACCAGGGCCTGTGGTCTAACCTTTCTGACGGTGGGGGTTGTCCACTGAGGGGTGGGTGAGGGGAAGGTGGCTGCCTTGGGTGTCTTAAGAGACCTTCTCTGGCGTGTCCTGGTGTGTGTTTTGGTTTGGTCCTGTGAGAGACGACCTCGCGAGGCCCTCTGTAGCCCGTGGCCCCGAGACTCAGACCTCCGCTGTGGTGACAGTGACTTCAGGGAGTCCCTGTTGGCTCCTGAAAGCCTGCAGGTTGTACGCCGTTTCCCCCTCACTCAGGCTGTGGAGGAAGATGAGACAGCTGTGATTTAGGGGGAGGCTGTCTGAGCGGGTCTGACAGCCCTTATCTCCTTGCAGCAGAGAGAGGATTTCCCCACATACCAGTGTTCAGTCTCTCTCCTTCTGTTAAGCAGGGTCTAGAGACTGTTCTGGCTTACTGCTCTGGGCTGTGTCCAGCCGCGTCTGAGGCATCAGCAGCCGCCTGTACCCTGTTTGACCGAGTGTGTTCCCTTAGGCGGCTCAGCGACGGTTTTCCTCAGGGCCTCCAGATGCCTCTTGGTTCTCCAGCATGATGTAGCCATTCTTACCGCCCCTTGCGTGCATCAAAAAAGTCCGGTTGTGTCTAAGCTCTCCTCAGCCCCACCAGTGCCTCTTCTCACCTCTCCTTACCTGTGCACCGATAAGCATGAGTGGTCCCTCGTCCATAAGCCAGTTTCAGTTTCTCTCTTGGTCCTGTTTCCTGGTCAGTTTGTCACCTTCCTCTTAGTGGGCTGAGCTTTGTAGTCCTTTGTTGGAAAAGGGGATGCATGTGTCTCTTGCTTCACATGATGTTTCATGCTTTCCTCATTTTTTCTCCAAATTCTCCTCTGATATTTAAATGAAAGGGCATGGCATGTGTGTAAAGCTTGGTACTTGTCTTCTCACTAAAAAAACAATGCAGAATAAGTGTAATTGTCTGTTGTTCAAGGATTAATGTAGCACTTCTTTTGGGTGTGTCCTCTGATGCCAAAGTCGTGCTAAAACAACATGAAAAAAGTGGATGTTCTGTGTTTTTCAAGTTTGCAGCCAGTGTGGCCCAACAGAGCTAGAAGAGTGTGCGTTTCTGTTCCCGTGTTGCTCTGACGGGTAATGCCAGAGAATAATTTTAAAATTAAGTTTCTCAGTAAGTATCAAAAACTGAGCCCTTGCATTGCTAGGTATGGACCAGGAGGGTTAAAAGAATTGGTGGACCAGATGGCTTCGGGTGGGCGGGGCTGACTTCTGAATGACGGAGGTTATTAGAGTGGGAGGAGGGCAGGGGTCGGAGATCCTGGGCCAGAGGCCAGGGGGTGAGGGGTGGTAGCCACTCTGTAGTCTTTTTTCTTTTTAATAACTCTTTTTAAATTAAAAAAGAGAGAGAGAATTGGTGGACGTGTCATGGTTCCTTAGAACGCAGGGCCTGCTGTGTGGACAGGGGTGAGGCTCCCTGTGGGTGAGTTATGGGGCAGTGGGGAGGGGGCTGGGGGCTGGAAGCAGTGGGAGGCTGCGGGGGTGTTGACCCTCAGGGTGTGGTGAGCCCAGGCCCTCCTCCTCCCCAGCAGCACAGAAGGGGCTGTATCGCGGCTGCCCTCATTTACACTCTGCGGGCTCTTTCAGCTCTGAAATCCTGTGCTTCTAATTCGGGGTGTTAAATGTTGGTGATATAACCAGAAAAATAGGACAAGACCACAGATGTAGTAGGATAATGGTGGAGCTGTCAGGACAGTTGTACACCGGGCTCTCGGTCTGGCCTTCTGTGAGCTGAGGGTCTGTCCCCCCACACAGTCTCCTGTCCTGCTGAGCCTGCAGTCGCTGTGAACAGTGGCGTCAACGTCAGGAGCAGACCCCGGAGGAAAAGCGCTCACTCCATCTCCTTTGCCTCCCGCTTCCCAAGAAGTGAAGCGTAAGGTCCCTCCGTACTTCTAGGGCTGCTTAGGAAGTTCTTTTTAATCGGTTTAAGGGTGATTTTCTGGGAACGGGGGCAAGCCTTCATTCCCACCCTCCCCCCTCCCCGGAGGCCATGGCTGAGAGGTCCCCTCTTGTTCTTCGTAGAGCACCTGGTGAAGATGAGGCGTCTCTGCCTGCTCCACCCTGCTGTTGAGGTTTAAGTATGAAACAGTACGTTAAATTCATAATACCAGCTGTAGTAAAGCTCCAGATTGTTCGTGGTGGTAAAGCCCCGGGTTCTTTGTTATAAAGGGCATCCAATCTTACAGAGACGCTAGTGGAGCTGAGAGTGGTGCCTGGCAGCCGTGTTCACTGGTAAGTGCCTGTGCTGCCGGCAGGGAGGAGAGCTTTCACCGCTGGGCAGGGGCAGCGCCGTGAGGCAGAGCGGCTGGGCTTTGCCAGGTGTTGAATCTCCTTTTCTTTTCTTGCGCTTTGGAGCCCTCCAGATGTAAGTGTGCGTGATCTCAACATGGCGTGTGGCCCCGGCACTGCTCGCCCTGCGCTTGTGTTTCAGAGTCCCTGAATAGGCGTCTTCGCGTGGGCTCCACGGTGAGCCTCAGTCAGCTCTGTAGAGACGAGAAAAGCCAGTCTGACCCATTTCACCAAACTTCTCGGCAGTGGTCACATCACAGAAGGCATACGTGACCTTATTTATTCAGAATGGGATACTTGACGTGGGGCGCTGGCATTTCAGGAAGGGGGGCTATTGGTCTCCCCAGAGCCTTGAGGACGGAGGATGGTCCAAGGGAAAGCCCTCTGAGGGGATTGGGCCGAGTACAGAGTTCCCAAGTATTAAAAATAAACAATAATAATAGAGGTTATATTGAGAGTAACAGAGGTTATATTGAGAGTAACTTAATGAGTTGAAGGCAATAATTTTTCATGGTTTCATAGTTGCCAGCATAAAAGCAAGCTGTCAGGTATAGAGGCTGATGTTTTCATTGTGATGTGTGTTTACCCTGCCTGCTGTCTGTGTCCTAGTTGTTAAGAAAAATCTCATCATGCTTCAGAGAATCAGGACCCGATAACATGACGGGGGAGCCTTCATCTTGCCTCTTCCTTTTTTCTTTTAAACCGTTGCATTGATAGGCTTCTTCAACTTGTGTGTCCGTGGAAATACACGGGTGCTAATCACAATGGTCGTCTTTCAAAGAACACCCAGTGGACATGTCTTAGTGCTAGGCTGTCAGAAGTACATACAGCCAGATTGAAGTGGTTTTGAACGTTCATTAGAAGAGTGAGGGAGGCCCCGAGGACGGTCAAGAGCAGCTGGAGCTCTCCTTTGGCTAGATCATGCGACTTCTGGGGTCTGCTTTCTCCATTAGGGTTTCACCCTTGTCTCTTGGCTTGTGCCCCAGATGAGAAAGATGCTTCTGGCCGTTCAGTGTGTGTCATCCACTTGTTCCCCATGGACCAGTGGCCAAATGTGAGGTGTTTCACCCTGATCTGGGATTGACCCTAGTATCTTTATTGTTTGTTGGGTGGAGCCAGGGAGGCCCTTCGGCGCCTGGACGACCGGCCACCTGACATACTCGGTGCTGAGACTGGGCACGTCAGGCCCAGGTCTAGTTCAGGGCAGGGGTCCCGAGCTGTGAACTAGGCAACAGGCTTGGCACCCCACCTCCCTCCTTTCTTAAAAAAGAAAAATACAAGGTGAAGCGATGTGGTCCTGGGCTAAGTGCGCCCTCCTGGGTTTGTGAGAGGGGCCCCGCCCCAGGCAGACGAGACTTCCCCTGCGGGTGCCCGCTCACACCCTGTGGCCCTGTGATCCTCGAGGGAAGCGGAGAGGGCGGGCTGGTGCGCCGCAGGCTCATCGAGGCTCCCGTGGGGAGGGCGGTACCTTGAGAGGAGCGGGCGGTGCCCCACAGGCTTCGGTGAAGCGGGGACGGCCCCTGAGAGCCTCCAGAACAGGGAGATCTAAGCACAGGAGAAGTAAGTATGGGAAAAACCAAACACGGGATTTAGCTTGTTCTTTTTAAAACTTCTTTTAAATTCTCATTTAAAACGTGTTTTTTAGAAAACATGGTATTTGATCAACAGAGCGATAGCAGCTGTCATTTTCATGTATTGTCAGCAAGTTCAAGCTCATAGTCCTGAGTTGATTCTGTGAACAAAGGAAGTGGGCTCAGGGGCAGCAATGGGAAAGCAGTGCCCCTCCCGTTCCCTCCCGGCCCCAGCACCCTGGTGGGAACAGCCCTGCAACCAGGAAGCCGCTCTCCTGGCTGCCCTCGGGTGGGCGGGCTGCACGGGGGTCTGGTTCCTCCTGGCCCCGGGGGACAGAGCAAGAGGGGCTTCTTCGGTTCTAGAATGTCCTTTGGTTGAGTCAGAAGTGAATGAAGTGATGATGAGTTGCTGAAAGGAGCCCCCAGTTGCTAAGACGTGAAGGTCTTTGCTTCAGGGGAGCAGCCGCAGCCGTGGTCTGGGGCCAGGTTAGCCTGCAGGTTGCAGCTGGGGTCTGGGGTCCGACAGACCTGGACCTTAGACTGAGCCCGCATTCTGCCGTTCAGGTTAGAGTGCAGTGCGCCGGCCACGCCCGCACACGGCTGCTTCCTGCACAGTGAAGCAGAGGTACAAGAATATTTCTGAAGCTTCTTTGAACTTTTGGGAAGAAGAGAAAGCCTGGTGTTGAGCCCTTTCAGGAGGCTCTTTGGTTTGATTCAGATGCTCATAAAAATGTAGGTCTCTTGTACCAGAAAAAGTTGCTGGCCTGCCTGAGGCCCGTCTCTCTGAAGCGCTTAGCGTGTCATCTGTTGTATCCTAGGCATTTGAGCTGGCAACGGGAGATTATCTGTTTGAACCGCATTCTGGGGAAGACTATTCCAGAGACGAAGGTGAGTACTGCTGCCTGCTGAGAGTCCTGAACTTCTGGAGAAGATTGTCTTTTTGCAGCGAAATAGAGCCGTGTTTTCGTTTTCAAGCACCAAATTCAGATGCTCTCCCTTTGAGCCTGAAGCCCCCTCAGCTGCAGTGACTGGGCAGAGCCTCCTGGCACCCGCAATGCTTTGGAGAGCCCTCGGGCCTCAGCCCGCCCCCGCAGACCTGAGCCCAGCCGGCCGGGAGAGGACAGGCGGGACAGACCCGGAGCCTCTCCGTGGACCTTTTGTCCACTGATCTGCTGCCCACTTCTCTGTCCTGTTGGGGGCTGAATTGAAAACCAGGGAACTCTGGCTTGAATTCCCATCTGCAGACCTGACCATCTCCATGCTTATTTGCTTGCGATGCTGGGGTAGCCTAGGGTGAGCTGGCATCAGTCACCGTTAATGCTCCAGATGGGGCCTGAGGCCTGCCAGTCCCAGAAGCCTCTGCGTGGATGTGCTGCACACATTGTTGATTTGATTCTATCTCTGATTTTTTACTAATTTCAATTTTCCCCTCTTCTTTTATCCCATCCTTCCCTTTGCCCCTCCCATTCCCGTATCCTTTTTTTTCTCTCCTCCATAGACCACATAGCCCACATCATAGAGCTGCTAGGCAGTATCCCAAGGCACTTTGCTCTGTCTGGAAAATATTCTCGGGAATTCTTCAATCGCAGAGGTAGTACCTCTTCTTTTTGAAAAGCGCCACGATGCAGACAGAAATGGAATAGCAGCTGCTGATTGTAGCATTAATGGTGACAAAGGCCTTTCTCCTAAATTCCAAAAGCAACCCAGCAGAATTCCTGTGCTGACTTCAGAGTTGAGAAGGAGCCCCTGCTTGGCCCCGTCCTGCGGTCACCCTGTGCATCAGCTCCTCTGCGGTGCCTTGAATCTGGCCACTCGGGCAGAGCCTGTGCTCTGGTTGTTGATGCTGCACTCTGTTTCTGTCTGCGCGGGCGATGGCAGTGTCTGCATGCAGTGTACTGATTAAATTGTCGTGTGTTTCTGTTTTGCTGGCAATGTTTCCCAATGCAGATCACATAGCATTGATCATTGAACTGCTGGGGAAAGTCCCTCGAAAATACGCTATGTTGGGGAAATATTCCAAGGAGTTTTTCACCAGAAAAGGTAACGGTATTTATGCAACACTAATTTTCAGCATAACCCTCTCCCAAAGGAGAAGTTGTGCGTTCGCGTTTGGGCAGTGGAGAAAGATCTGGACTTAACCGCTGGGGGAGTCTGCTGAAGACGGCCCTCAAGAAATAAAGAATCATCTGATATCTGTGGAATAAGAATTTTGTAAGAGAACAGTCTTCTGAAAATCCTTTGACCACCTCCACACCTCTCCTTTACGCTAAGCACCAATTCATGTATTCAAGTATTGGTAAAAGAGTTTAAATGATTTTTTAGAAAGCAGCTAGGCTTACCTTTCCATTTTCCACATTGTTCCTGGAACCAGAGTGTTTTTGCAGTGGAGCAGAGGTGGCCTAGAGACTGGACTTAATGACTGTCCATCTGCGTCCTGTTTCACGTGTCTGAACTGTTTCTGTAGGGGTGTGGGCCTGTGAAGTCCTGTGTGCCTCACATTCTTATAAGTCAGACGCTCTTCTCCCAGTGCATTACCTCACACTGTACTTGTAGGTGACTTATTTTAATATTGCAGTTCTCGTTGATCTTCCTTGGCATGACCTAGAACAACTCTCTTTGCCCTGTGTAGTCCCTAGTTAGTGATCAGTTTTTTAAAAACGCCCCAAAGCCTCGGGGAATTTATTTTTACAGAGCCCTTCCCCGGTGCCATAGTCTTTGACGTGAGCATAGGTAGTCCTCTTAACTCGTGTTTTTCCAGCTTTGATTTGGAGGTGGGGGAGTGGTGCAATTCCCGTTAAAAAAGAACTGTTTAAAGTTGATGTGAGCGGGACATGGAGTTTCTAGAAATTTCTGCAAGTACTAGATACCCTATCTCCCCTGCTTTAGCCAAATGTGGAAAACCAGTTTGACGTTTTACTTTCCTGTGAGATAAGGAATTCTTGTAGAGCAATAACCTTTTATGATATACTTTGGTGACGTTCAGCTAACCAGTCCTGTCTTACCCCTTAAATTCCATCTCCCCGTGAATGCATGAGGCCTGAGAGCGAACCATGCCAAGACAGTGGTTTCTCGCTCACATACTCTCGAGAGCGTTGACCACAACTCTGAGGTTTTTGGGGAACGCCCTGTGGGTAGCCTGTGAAATATGTAACTGGATGCAATATCTTGTTATTTCCTTTTTAAAGCTCATCAGAGGGGAAAAAAAATTGTCGAGGAAAAATGTTCTTCGGACACTTATTAATTTTTGTTCTGAGACTCTGGTCTTCGAGTCTGGGTCACTTAAGCAGGTACAGGGGTTCCCCCGCCACACCCAGACTCTCACGCAGCCTCAAGTCGTGCTCAGTGGCACAGCTGGGGCTGGAGCGTGCTGGGGGGCCGGGCATGGCGCGTCGTGTCGTCTCCGAGGCCGTCAGCGGGGGTGACTTCCAGCGAGCGCGTCCTTGATACAAGGAGGCGTGAGAGGATGTCTGCACCACGCGGCGCATTAGGAACTGTTTCCGTTATTGCTAAAGCAGAGTTATAAACAGGATAGTGCTGTGCGCCTTGTGAACTGGACAGCAGTATGACTGAGAGAGTGGGCTGTTTCCTAGCAAATTTCCAGAAAATGTTATTTGAACATAGTCGAAGCAAGGGAAAGCTCTGGATTATTTTGGCCTGGGATGGTGTGGCCTGGGGAGTCGTGTTTATTTTAATCAAAGCAGACTCCTTCTTCCACATTTCAGAGTGTTTTCAGAGCCCAAGGGAGATGGCCTGGGCCTCAGGAGGACTTGGCTGGTAGATGACCTGCCCCCGGCTGTAGCTTTCACCACTGTCAGGTGGGGAGGGCAGCCAGGAGCGGGCAGCCTGATCTGTCGGGCAAGTAGCGGAATTGGCCTGCGGGTGCCCTGGAGGGGAAGGGAAGAGGGCCTAGGAGGGCTCTGGACCACAGCCCCGATCCTCGAGCAGAGTGCGCGGTGGGGCCTCACTCCTCACCTCGGGCGTCGGGCGTGGTGAGGACCGACGGCCAGCAAAGGCACACAGGATCGTTCCTTTCATCGTGAGGCCGCTGCTGCCCGTGCCTCTGTAGCGAGGAGGCTGTTTCCGGTGGCTGGGCTCTGCCGTCTCTTCTGTTGTCTGTGGGTGAGGAACCAGTACTGTGCACGGTGGGGAAGACGTTGAAGAGGAACAAGGGGCGGTGGGGGGCCCTGAGTGGTGAGAAAAAGAAGTCAGGCAAATGATTTGAAGGTGCCCCTGCCAGCGGCCTGTGGTCAGGTTTGCTCGTGGAGATGGCTGCTCTGCGACTCTTCCTCCGGTTAGGCTTTGCCCCTGGTCTGAGCTGCAGGGACTGGGGGCGACACCCGCTGAGTCCCAGCCGAGAGCCGGCCGTGGGCCTGGAGCCCTCTCCACAGCCCACCTGTGGGGCTCCTTCAGCGGACTTGAGCCGCACCTGGGGGGCCGATGTTGGCGAGTGCTTGGTTCCAGCGCACAGCCCTCCGTCCTGGGTGCCTCGTGCTGGAGGGCGGCGTTCACACTGGCCTTTCCATAAGCGCCCAGATGGCGGGATAAAGTGCTTGCACGGGGCCTTGCTGTTCCGTCATCACACTGTTACATACGTGTGCTGTAGGAGTTGTGTGTGGGGGCTCTTTTGTGAGGAGCTTGTTTGAAGGTGGCCTGTGGAATTGAAGTGCATCTTGCATCCTTGGTAGAGACAGGCCGACGACACGTGGACTTGTGTTAACACTGTGGTGACTAGAGTCCTTTTTTCCTTCCCTTGGATGATTAGGCAAGAAATCCCCTAAAATGACTGGGAATTGGGACTTAAGTTCTTTCCTGATGATTGCTTGTTTATGGTAGCTGTGGAACTCAAAAGGGATTTAGGGTTTTCACAGAAGTCTGGGGAACAGTACGATGAGGAATGAGGGCCTGGCCTGAAGCCGATTTCACCATGTCCCTTGGGATGAGAGGAGTGAGGGTTGCATTAGAAATGTGTTTTGGCATGCCTCTCCCATTAAGGGCAGTGAGTACACGTTTTGGAAATAATGGGCTCTTAAATGTATCCATTTAAAATTTTTTCTAAAACACCATTGTGCCAGAACTGATAGAGAAAGGTGAAACTGAAAACTGCTTTTGATTTGCTTACCTCGCGCTGGCAAAAAGCAGTGGGAATCGAGAGGGCTGAGCCTGCTCTTCGTTCTCCTGGGTGGAAAGCAGGTTTCATCCCCACTCCGAGGCCAGGGAAGAAGAGCGGGGTCTGTGCATTAAAGCTAAACATCAAATGCAGCTGAGTGGCGTCTTCTTGCTTACAATTCAGGGTAAAATGACTGCTACTCGTTTAAATTATTTCTTGGCCAGGCATTTTATTAAAATTGAGCTGGGGGGCTTCCCTGGTGGCGCAGTGGTTGAGAGTCCGCCTGCCGATGCAGGGGACATGGGTTTGTGCCCCGGTCCGGGAAGATCCCACATGCCGCGGAGCGGCTGGGCCCGTGAGCCATGGCCGCTGAGCCTGTGCATCCGGAGCCTGTGCTCCGCAACGGGAGAGGCCACAACAGTGAGAGGCCCGCGTACCGCAAAAAAAAAAAAAAAAAAAATTGAGCTGGATTTTTGTGGCTGGGAATATAATTACTGTTCTCACCCTGTTAGGGTTTAATCTGCTGGTCATTCCTTTGGGTGTGGGCATTAGCCACCAAAGGTCTTTAAGGAAAGCCATCTTGGTCAGGGTGTCAAGGTGTGGCCCAACAGAAGTAAGCACCTCTGTGGATTTTGTCCCTATGCTGTCCTGCTGTGGTCTGGGTTCCTCCAAACCCGTTCCTGACCCCCTAAAGGTGACAGTGTTAGGAGCGGGGCTGTTGGAAGGCGTGTAAAGGCATGGATGGCGTGAAAGGCGTGGATGGCGTAGTGCCTTACCGAGAGACACAGAGAGCTCGCTAGCCCCTCCGCCACCTGAGGACACAGGAAATCTCTGGGCTGGAAGAGGGCCCTCACCCGCCTGTGCTGGCGCCCTGCCTCCAGGACAGTGAGAAGTAAATTTGTTGCTTGTAAGCTCCCTAGTCAGTCATATTTTGTGATAGCAGCCTGAATGGACTAAGACACAAACCCGGGAACGTGTCCCAGCCCTCAGGTGATGGTGAGAAAAACAGTACAGCCAGGAGTGTGCCACTGAGCAGATACTCTGTTGAGCCATCAGTAGCCATCATTTTAGTAGAAGTTGCTGTATTGAGAATGCAAGTATGAAAGGAGACAGTTAACTTTAAAAAAGAAAAACTACTTGATTCTAGATGAGGGCATTGAGTGTATTGTAATCTATGTGAGTGATAGTGTGTGTCAGACCAAAGACCTCTTGAATACAGTGGAGAATTTCAGAGCATGCAAGAAACTTGCGTGTAGCCAAAGGAGTGCATTTGCAGGGGACGGCATCAGGATAAGTGGCGTCCAGCAGAAGATGAGGAAGAGTGTAGGAGCAGGTGAGAACGGAGGGTGAAACTCAGGAGCTGGGTGTTTAGTTTTGTTTTGTTTTGGCCACGCCACGCTGCTTGTGGAATCTTATTCCCTGACCAGGGATCAAACCTGTGCCCTCAACAGTGAGAGCGTGGAGTCCCAGCTGCTGGACTGCCAGGGAAATCCCAGGAGCTGGGTTTTAAAAGAGGCACTATTCTTAATTTTTAATGTTGAGATGAAACTTGTTAGAATGATTTTAACTTAGCTCCAGAATTACCTAGAAATCATCAGATTCTCTTATTGCTGTGAAGAGAAAAGCCCCTCTGTGGCGTTTGGCCCATACAGGATAGGATGGTCACTGCCCCACTTGATTTTTGTGGCTTCAAGTTTAAAACCTTCTCGGTCATAGCATTTCCATGCGGCGTAGGCAGTGAAGACAGGCAGATTGCACACGTGGGCTTAGAGCAGTTTGTGAACGTGAGGGGTGTCTGGCCTGGAAATGCTGGGGAGGCGAGACGCAGGCCTCAGCGAGGCCTCACTCTGTCCTGTAGAAGCTGTACGCCGAGATGGGCCTGCGGGGAAGTGTGATCTGGGCCGGTCTCCGCGGGAACTGGATTCTGGAGATAACTAGAAAAGTTTCTTCATACTAGTGAGTCTCAGAACTTTTAAAACATCAACTGCTTTAACTCTGATGTTATCTGAAGCACTGAATCTGTGTTATAAGAGGTCTGTTTTTTCCCCCTCTGTGGTAAACTCTCTCTCAGAAGCTGAGCTCCGTGCGAGCAGGGGCTCCGTCTGCCTCCTTTAGAAACTGCCTGCTGCCCGGAGCCCAGGTTGGGGGGTGGTGCCTGGTGAAGGTGGCTCCCTGCCGACTTACTACATTTGAAAGCCTCCACCTGAGTCCAGTCTTTATTTTTTATTTTTTTATAATTTATTATTATTATTATTATTGGCTGCGTTGGGTCTTCATTGCTGTGCGCGGGCTTCTCATTGCGGTGGCTTCTCTTGTTGCGGAGCACGGGCTCTAGGCGCGCGGGCTTCAGTGGTCGTGGCTCGTGGGCTCTAGAGCGCAGGCCCAGTAGCTGTGGCGCACAGGCTTAGTTGCTCCGCGGCAGGTGGGATCTTCTCAGACCAGGGTTCAAACCCGTGTCCCTTGCATTGGCAGGCGGGTTCTTAACCACTGCGCCGCCGCGGAATCCCCCAGTCTTTGTTTCAGATGGAAGTCTTTGTGAGCTAGAAGCGGGGCGGTGGCTGACCCTCGGTGCTGAGGCAGTCCTGGTAACGCCCGTCGTCCTGGCATCACTGGCGGCAGGCTCACTGCCCTGGGTCCCCGCATGGAGGCTGCGTGAGAGGCCTCCCAGCGAGAGTTGCGGTGGAGATAAGTGTGTGATCGTGACAGTGCTGCAGCCCGGAGGCTGGCTGTAATGACACAGAACACACAGCAAAGGTATGTGGGGAATAACAGACCACGAGCCGAGAGTAGCTTTGAATTACTGTTTCACTCATTCAAATTTGAGCATGTGGTGCAAAAACACAAAAAACAAACAAAAAACAATGAAATTGCTGTAACAGGTTCAGGTAAATTCTATTATAGTTCATCCCATTTATTCCTGTCATTTAGTATGAGCTCCGCAGTAGTGAGATATTTGTTTTTACTGCATCCTGTAACACAGCGTTGGAATTCTTTTAAAGTTATTTTGTTGTTTGCTTTGTGCCCGTTCTTCAGTAGCAGTTTTACTGAGGTGTAATCTACACAGCATACAATTTACCCTTTCAAAGTGTGCCATTCAGTTGTTTTTAGTATATTCACACAGCTCTGCAACCATTACCTAGTCTCTGATTTTAGAACATTTTCGTTACCTCACAAAGAAACCCTGGGCCCATGAGCACTCACTCTCCATCCCCCTACCCTCAGCCCCTGGCAACCCTGATCTACTTTCTGTCTCTCTGAATTCGCCTGTTCTGGATTGTTCATATAAATGGAGTCATGCAATATGTCGATGTTTGTCATGGCCCGTCTCATTTACTCTAGTGCTCTCCGGGTTTGTCCGTGTGGCAGCATGAATCAGTGCTCCGTTCTTTTTGTGTATGGATGGACCGCGTCAGGCTTCTCCATCGGTTGATGGACATTTGGGTTGTCGCCCAAACTTTTTGGCTGTTACGCATAACGCTGCTGTGAACATCAATGTTTTTGTGTGGACACAATGTTTTCATTTCTCTTGAACGCATATGTTGTGATACTTGAATTACAAAGGTTTTTAATTTTGATGAAGTCCAATTTTCTGTTTCTTGTTTTTGTTACTTGTGCTTTTGATATGTCACATCTAAGAAACCATTGCCTACTTCAAGGTCATGGAAATTTATTCTTGAGTTTTCTTCCAAAAATTTATGGTTCTAGCTCTTAGGTCTAGGATCTGTTTTATGTGTGGGAGGTACGGTTTAATACAGATCTTCACCTCACATATTTACCTACATGTACTTTGTAGGAATTTGTTCAAATTTCTTGTGTTTTTTTTTTTTTTTTGTCTTGCTTTGTACCTGTATTTATTGATAGGTTTCCTTTCTAATTTGTATGCTTTTGAGATTTATCCTAATTTATTTCATATCATGGTTTCTTTTCTAGTTACCAGGAGTTAGAATACCAGGATTTCCCTTTATCGTCCCCCATGTGTGGTGTAAAACCTCATATGCTTGTGTGTGTAATTCTGGAATGCTGAAATTTCATAGTCAGTATAATACATTTTCCTTGACAAATCACTTAATATTCAAGAGGAGTATAACGGAAGCAGTACTTAACTGTTTTCCTGAGGGAGCGCCCTGATGACCTGAGGCTGGCGTGTAGAGTGGCCTTCCCTCCCTCAGGGCCCCTCCCTGTCAGCCTTCCCTGATCTGTCAGGGTGATTCTGCACCCCCACCACCCCACCACCCCCCGCCCCCGGAGTGGGTCAGGAAGCCTGAGAGGCAGCTGCCCATCTGGCCTTGCTGGTGTCTGGGTGGCCTGCGTGTGGGTGAGAGCTGATGCTGAGGGAAGGTTACGTATTACTCGGTATTCTTAGGAAGGAAAGGCTGGAAATGGTTTAAAAAGTAAAGACTCACAATCAAGTGTTTGTTATTGGCACAATTTGTTTCAACGAAACACATCTTGGTATATTTTCCTAAGGGAAAAAATTGTCAAGGTAAAAGCTACTTGTACAATAGGACAGATAGTAAAAAATTGTTTTTAAAGTGTTGTACTGTTTGGTTATTTTATTTTTGTTTTATACGTGGTGGGAGTGGAGGTGGCTGTGTTTCTTGTGTGTTATGGGCCAGTCTGGAGTTGGTGAGTGGACTTGAAGCCCGTATTCATCAGAGGAACCTGTTCTTGGCGTTTCTAGCAATAGACGCACAAGTTTGGGAGCTTAGGGTTTGTTTTTAAGTAACCTTTATGAACTTTCTTTTTTTTTTTTTTTTTTTGTGGTACGCGGGCCTCTCACTGTTGTGGCCTCTCCCGTTGCGGAGCGCAGGCTCAGCGGCCACGGCTCACGGGCCCAGCCGCTCCGCGGCACGTGGGATCTTCCCGGACCGGGGCGCGAACCCGCGTCCCCTGCATCGGCAGGCAGATTCTCAACCACTGCGCCACCAGGGAGGCCCATATCAACTGTTTTTTAAGACAGCGTTTCTTCTTATCGTGGAATTGAACATAAGAAGTTGTGTATATGATCATAGGGCCAAGGCGAGTTTATTTCGTCTTTCTTGGCATTATAGAGTTTTTCCACCTATCTCCATGATCCACATATTTGTTCTTTTTAAAGGCAGTGCACTATTCTGTTATATTGCAGTATGATTATGTATTCAGTGTCTTGGTATTTAGGACTGTTTTGCATACTGCATATTTTCCTATTACAGACAGTTTCTTTTCACGTACAGTTTTTTGTGTGGGATTACCTGGTCAAAAGTGTGTCAGATATTTTAGGATTTCCTTTGGAATCGCTTTCATCAGTTTATCGGGTCGGCTAGTTCGGTATAGCTTTCCAGCCTTTGTATTGTTTTCATCACTGTTATTACGTAGATTTTAAGGCACCTGTCGTGGTAAAGCATCTCTCTTTTCATGGAAGATTGTACTCTGTTGCCTGTTGATGGAGTTTAGTCTGTCTGAGAACTGTGTCCTCAGGAGCAGCTTCCCATGTTCTGAGCGGGCCTGAGCAGACCGAGCTCAGCAGTTGCAAACCTGGCGAGCGTTTATTCCAGGTCAGAGTAACATTCTCCGCCCGCGGAGCTGGTTTCACCGTGTTGTGTGTGTGCTCTCTTCATTTGCTCTAACCTCGCCCTGGTGAGATGAGCAGTTACTATAAAATCAATAGAGCTCCATTAGAGACAATGCAGAACGAGAAAGAAACAACTTTACAACAAAGCTGGTGTCTCAGAGCACCTGTTTTCCACCTTTATGGGCACTTTGAAAATTACTCCTGGGGTTGTATGTAGAACACAGTTTTGACTAATGTTACTACTCAACACATTACCATACACTTTCCCACACGTTACTGAGTGCCGTTAACTACTCCTCGTCAGGTGGGTGTACCGTGGCTGGCTGTGTTTTTGACCACCGTTCTCCGATGACTGAGCCCTTGTAACTTTGCGCACGTATGTAATTTTGCAGTGCGCACAGTTTGGGGGCACGGCGGGTGGGTGGGTGCCTGGGTTTATCTCCTTAGGCGGGGTCCCTGCGGCAGGGATTTCTGGGTGAAAGGGGCGAACGGTCGTGGTCCTCCCACGTGTTCTCACGGGGACTGTGTTTCTCCTCTGAGAGGGCGGGTGCACCTGCCTCGGGACAATAGACCGGACCTGCAGCCTCCACGCTTAACTCTGTCCCCCGTCTTTACCTGGGAGCCAGGAACTTACTTAACACCCAGTCCCTTTCCGGAGAAATACCTTCTAGTGATTTCCGTGTTGAGAATTGTGTGCACACCGTGACGAGTACTCTGTGTGCAGACCAGCTCACAAGGAGGCAGGTTGAACGGGTGCAGGCCCAAAGGAAGAGTCATCGCGGGGTGGATCGCCAGTCGTTTTTTCCTTTGTTTTTGTAATTTTCTGTGATATCCTTTTATCTTCTTTACGATTAAAGAAACAGGAGGGGTGTGTGTCTACACTGAGTTGAGTAAGTGGGTGGAGCAGACCAGGCCTCCTGAGAAGACCTTTGTGAGCCCCGGACTGACCCTCTCTCGGTGCGTCGCGTGTACAAACCCCCTCGATGGTTAGGTTACAGCAGGGGGCCAGCGGGAGGGGAAGTGGCCTCTGTGTGAGGGCGCCCTTGTCGGCGGCTTGGGCACCAGGACGAGGGGAGCTGCGGGGCAAACGGAGGCAGCCTCTCGGTGCGCGGCTCCTGTGAACAGACAGAGGACAGTCCTCCTGTCCTTTTGGCAGTTTGACTTTAAAAATAACTTTTTTTCCTATTGCGCACAAGGCTGTTCGAGTTCGTGGACCGTTTACGAGCCTGTCAGTCACTCTGTCAGGGCTGCTCGTAGCCCACACTTTTCCTACTGCAGTTACAGCACATTTTGAAAAGTATAACTTCAGGGTTTATAAATTGCTGTCCTGATAGCTTAGACTTTACAACAAATGTGTGGAGATGAATGGTATTTGATCTGGGTTTGGCTCTAGGGCTGTGCCGTCCAGTACAGTCGCCACTAGCTCTTTGTGGCTATTTAAACTTAACTTAAAAGTAAACTTCTGTTCCGTAGTTGCACTCACCCCGTCCTGAGCGCTCAGTAGCCACGTGGTGCTGGCAGCGGCCGTATTGGACAGTACCTGTGAAGTACGCCTCCACTATCACTACTGTCAAGTTCTCTTGAACAGCGCTCTTCCAGAGGAAAAGGTTCCCCTTTCTTTGCATGGTAACCTGCAGAAAAAATGGTCCAAGGAGTTTAAATAGCATGTATCTTAAAGCTTTTTCTAAGCAAATTTGCAAATCGCAAAGAATCCCAAGTTGGGGAGAGTGCCTCGGTCAGTCTTTTGCAAATGAAAATATTCTGGGCGTCCTCAGCATGCTCTGCTTATTTAAAGAAACTTGGAACTGATACAAATGAATTCTTCCTTTTTAAATGAAGCCTTGTTTATATTCATCAAGCTTGCTTGAAATGTGACATTTTCGTCTGTGGGAAAGCTGGCCTCTGTTGTCATGTAGTGTTGAGCAGGTAGGTATCTGCTTCGTTGTAAAGAACCCGGCTGGAGCAACAATGGGACATGCACAGTTGGAGCTTTCTTGACATGCCTGTTTTTCCCTGTAGGAGAACTGCGGCACATCACCAAGCTGAAGCCCTGGAGCCTCTTTGATGTACTTGTGGAAAAGTATGGTTGGCCCCATGAAGATGCTGCACAGTTTACAGATTTCCTGATACCAATGTTAGAAATGGTTCCAGAAAAACGAGCCTCAGCTGGCGAATGCCTTCGGCATCCCTGGTTGAATTCTTAGCAGATTCTGCACACACGCGTTCTAAGCTGGCACGTGTTGTCCAGTGCATTGGCCCTAAAGGGGGACTCTCGTTCTTAACAGGATTACAAGTGAGCTGGCTTCATCCTCAGACCTTTTATTTTGCTTTGAGGTACTGTCGTTTGACATTTTGCTTTTCTGTGCACTGTGATCCTGGGGAAGGGCAGTCTTTTGTCTTCAGCTTAGTAGTTACTGACCCACTTTACTTCTGGAAACGATAACATGTCTCTAAGCATTGTTTCTTGTGTTGTGTGACATTCAAATGTCAATTTTTTTGAACGAAAAATACTTTCCTCCTTGTGTTTTGGCAGGTTTTGTAACTATTTATGAAGAAATATTTTAGCTGAGTACTATATAATTTACAATCTTAAGAAATTATCAAGTTGGAACCAAGAAATAGCAAGGAAATGTACAATTTGATCTTCTGGCAAAGGGACATCATTCCTGTATTATAGTGTATGTAAATGCACCCTGTAAATGTTAATTTCCATTAAATATGGGATGGGGACTCAAATTTCAGAAAAGCTACCCAGTCTTGAGTGCTTTGTAGCCTAAGTTGCATGTAATGGACTTTAATTATTCGGAGGAGTTGTGCAAACTTTTCATTCCATGACAGTCCTTTTGCACTGGATTTTAAACAACTGGCTCTGGGTTATATCATTCCCTATATGGCACTTTATACAAAGAAAAGACATGCTTCTCATTCTAAAATACGTATTATAGTTTAGGACCCCCATTCATATTTTTGCATATTTTAAATTAAAGGTACTTTTAAGGAAAAAGAGCAATTTCCCTTTAAAAATGTGGTAGCCTGGTACCATGTGGTGTTGCCTCCTCCAAGCCCTGTAAGTTAAACTCTACATAGATTAAATTGGACAAGAGAAACATGTTCAGTGTGTGGAATGAAAAAATATATTTTTTTGGAAAAGCTTGCTCGTGTTTGTCTAGAACCAAGGTATGATACGTACAATTTGCAGTGCAGTGGGCAGAATACTAACATCTCAGAGGTAACAGGGGTTGCATTCATTCCAGAGACAGTTTTGTGTGTGGCTACAACACATTTTACTAGCTTTTTCATTGTCTTTCCATGCATTGAAGTTGAGAAAATGATTTTTTCCCTTTGCAGATTGTGCATAATTTTGCTTATGCATTTCCTTAAAACTGTAGAATCCAGAACACAAACCATAGTAGGCAATACAACTTTAGAATGTAATACATAGAGGTACATTTAGCCTCTTTTAGAAATCAGTGGATTGAATTTTTTTTTGTTTGTTCTACATTCCTCAAGGTGCCTCGTTTTTCTTGACTTTGTCCATTAACATTTATCCATATGCCTTTGCAATAACTAGATTGTGAAAAGATAACAAGTGTTGTAACTAATCCATTGTTTGAGGTGCTTGCAGTTGTCTTTAAAATTAAAGTGTTTGGGGTTTTTTTTTTTTTTTCAGACATTGCCTTGGTCATTGGCCTATATTTGAAGCGATAGAATCAATAAACATTTGCTACCTTTTTAATGTAGTGTAACCAGAACTAAAGGAAGTATTGGCATTCCTGTAGCAGGAAATGTAGTTGTAGAACATGCATTAAGGCTTAATACGAGGAAAACACTCATTGTTTTTTGTAAGGGTAGGATACGGATCTAGAAAAGATGCTGTAGTATAGATCCATTACCTAGAATTTCTGTGAACCTTTTTCATTCAAGTTTCATCAAAAACATACTAGTTACATTTTGTTGGCGCGTTGTCAGTTTTCTTTCTTCTTCTTAACAGTATTCACTGTGAGGGAACAAGACACGTAATCCTCTTAGGAGTTAGCATTAGATCATATCGCTGTGAGGTGGAAGATACCATTCATTTATGAAATGTGCATGCTAAATTTTTCTACTGAGGCTGTAGGTGACCTTGTAGAACTCTGTGAAAGATAGTGGCTGTAGACCAGTGATGCCATCCATCATTTGCACAGGAACCATTCTCACGAGAACCACGGAGTTCATGTATGTCTTCCGTAAGTCCTTAAGAATTTTTATCAGGGTTATGCCACACTTGAATGAAATTTGTCTAATATACAGTTTTGGCTCGTGTTAGAAAATAATCCACATAATTACGAATTTTGTTAAGGATCTCTCATTTAGGATAAAATAGCCTAACTAGTTTATAAATGTAAAAGCAGTTGTTCTAGAAGGAATATACATTTGTATTAGGTATGGTATGGTTTTTAGCAGATTCTTGGTGGCTCAACGATGATGAATGCACATAAGCTAAACGAGAACCACTGGTTATGCAAAACACTATAGCCAGCTCAGTGATTTTAGTTGAATTGTCCTATCTTTTCCTTTCTCTAGTCCATGTGAAGTCATCATGGAAAATGACAAGCAGTGGATCACATATGTGATGACAGCAGATTCAGAAGCTGGCTGTCTGGAAATTAGAACTGCCCCAAAGAGGCAGAGGAAAAGTGGGTATAATAGGAGCTTCAAAAAAGCATTAGCTCTCTAGGTGAAAACTGATTTACTAACTCACTTCTTCCCGTACTTGGATCATCCATCCGTAGCTAGTTAACAGCTGGGGTAGAGAACTTCGGTTTGTATCTGCCGGTGAAATTACTTCTTAAATTCCAGTTTTCTCCCATTCATTTTTTTTAGAAATTAATGCAGTTTACAGAAAAGTTTCCGTATACATTATTTGCATAGTAGGCAAATCTAAAACTATGAGGAATTTAAACCTTTAGCACAGTCCTTTTAAAGAGGTGTGAATATTCATAGTTCACTATGCTAGTTAACTTTGTCTTCTGTTTGAAACTGTGGGGAGAGGGCCGGTGGATGACTGGATGATGTAAAGCCACTTCTTCGTGGACAGGTATTTCTTTAGCAAATACCGTAAGTAGAATCTTGTTTGATAATCAAGGATGGCAAAGTTGACCTAAGTTCTTCTAAAACTCGATTAGGATTGAGCCCTAAACACAGCTGTGTTAATGTAGCTCTTTTCAAAAGGAAATGGAAATTAAAAGTGTAAAACATGACATACTACTGCCAATCTTAATCATTTTTAGTCTGTTTACTTTTTTCTCCAATACACAGAATTTGTATACTGTGTCAAATTATCTCAAGTAATTGGATGGTGAAATATGTGTTGACAAATACTGTCACTACTATTGGTTTATACTTAATCCTCCTGAGAGGTAGAAGACAAAGAACTTATTATGCCAAAATAGTAACTAGCATTTTGTATTTTAGCAATAAAATGTTCACTTGAGAGGCCATTTTCATTTCACTTGAGAGAGCTAAGAATGCCTTTTTCCTTTAGTTTTGTACACCCAAAACAAATTTGTGAAATTTCCTGCTACTCTTTTAAATACTATAGCTAGACAGTAAATGTAAAGGTTTTCAACTAATTTTGGCTCATCAGTAGGACATTTCCAGTCATGTTCTAACATGTACAAATTAGATATTCCTGTGTGTTTAGGTAAAATATTCTGTACTTTCAAACAGTTGTAAATTAGTCTATGGTTGAATCATGGGATGCTTTAATGGAATGGATTCATTTTGTACGATGTCAGATATAAGTAAATGTGTGTAGCATTTACGTAGCACAGTAGTTTCTTATGGCTCCTGCTCCTGCAAAAAAATAACATGTAGGAACATTCCAGGAACAAGCCTTTACCGCCTCCTGATGATTGCTGCAGTCCAGTCCAGCTGAGGTAGTAGTTGCGAAAGAAAATGGAAGGCTCCTTACAAACTCTATCTGGAAAAGGTAACTTCTGTAGAAACACTTGCATAAACAGACACCAATCTCAGAAGTGGTACAGGACGATTTGGTAAAACTGACATAATTGTGGTTTATTAACATGAATTAAAATGCCCAACCAGTGCTTCAATGTGACAGTATATTTAAAATAGAGGAATTAAAGGCCATATACTGTACTACTTTCACAAAGATCACACAGTTTTGCAAAGACATGTCATATATGTACAGTGCTATATGTCAAGATGAGAAAAGCTGTAAGCGATTATATACGCAAAAGAAATGCAGTATTTACAGTTTGTCAGGAGACATTAAAAATCATCTATACATTAAATTACATTTTGCTTGCAAATAACCGATAAAACAAAATGAGCCATCTTCACACCAAACTAAAAATCTGTATTGCATTTTTTTATACATAAGATGCACTCACAGAACTGCTGATTGATAGAAAGAAAATCCTCATACTGCCATTACTTAGCCGTGTATTTAATGCATATGTATAAAATAATAATATAGAAGACATTCACTAAATGAATTTAATTCCAACAATAAAATTTAAAGATCATGTAGCATCAAATCTACTGCCAGAAAAACAGCTGGAATGTTCACTTACAAAATAAAAGATACCTACACTGGCTTAACAGCACATTTTTTAAGGAATTTTTTAAAAAGCAAAAATGGGAAAAATACAATGAGAGCACTGGTGTTTTTTTTTTTTTTATACAAAGTTTCATGTACAAGCTTTAAAAAGTACCTTAACAGGTACATATGAAATATACAGTTTATCTTACAGAACATTTAAAAAAATGTTTTTGGAGTCCATTTTAATGCCACCCTGAACCATGGTAATTGTTCTGAAATGTTGGTGGCACCTGTGCTCTGTGAATTGGAATCTGTCCAGGCACTGGAGATGCCTGCTGAGGTCCTTGAACCCCATGTGGCAGGGCCACAGAGCCAGGATGAGGACAGAACCCTGAAGCGGTAGGTGTGGGAATACTGTTTGGTCCTTGGGGCTGGAGATGAGGACCTGCGACTGGTAATGGACAATGTGGCCCTGTTCCGGAAGGCTGGTGTTGGGGTCCCGGTCCCAGAGTGGTGTGGTGTGTAGCTTGTGAGGGGTACGGTGGTACAGCTGGATGAGCACTGGAAGGAAAAAGTGGAGGGCCTTGATGAGGTGGGTGGTGTAAGGCTGGAGCCGATGGGGTATGATGCCCGGAAGCCAGAACACTGGAAGGCGGAGGGGGGGGCGGTGGGGGAGGGGCTGAGCTCACCACGTGCTGGTGTTGTGCTTGCAGACCTGGGAGTCCGGTGGAGGGGTGGGGCGGTGGATGGTGGTGCGGGGCGGGGCCGGGAGGGGGAGGGGGGGGCGGCAGACGGTGTCCAGCCGTTTGAGAGTGAACGTGGGACCCAGGGGGGACAGCGTGGACAGGCCCCACGCCGTGTGCTACGGAGTGTGGCTGTTGCTGGGCGAGGTGTGGTCCTGGAGCGGGAGGGGGGGGAGGCGGCGGGGGGACGACGGCCGAGGAGGTCTGGTGGTGGACGGGAGGGTTCTGCGAAGGCAGAAAGTGCCCTGGAGTCACGTGGTGTCCCGGAACGGCTTGCTGGCCCGAGGTGCCGGGAAGAGCTTGATTTGGTCCTGATGTAAACACAGTTTGTTGGGAAAGACTGCCTTTGAGCGGATTATAGCTCTGAAAGTTTGCGGAGGGCTGCTGGTTTTGATAGTAAGAGGAGGAGGGCGGGGGCGGGGGGGGCGGCGGGGGCGGAGCCGCGGCGCCCAGGCTCGGCTGGGTGAACTGCTGACCGAGTGCCGCCGGCGGAGGCTGTCCTGAGGGCGTCTGCGTGAACAGCGCTCCAGAAGGGGCCTGCTGCTGCGTACTGGCTGGAAGGTTCTGTGCTGCTGGGTAAAAATTTCTTGGAGGCTCTCGCTGAGGTGTTCCGACTTGAGGTGACTGTGAGTGGTGAGGCCTGTAGGGAGAGCCTAACTGCTGTGAAGGAGGCTTTGGCGACAGGTAACCGTGTTGTACGGGCGTGTGAGGCGTCGACGACTTGGGAGGATTTTCTCCGTGAGGCGATGGAGGACAGTGCAGCTTCACTGGCGCAGAAGGCAGCTTCTGTGAAAGCTGCTCGGATGAACTGCGAACAAGTGGCTGTGGAGGATGGTTCTTCGAAAGCGCTTGCGTGTTACTCGACAGCTGTTTTTGATGGAGTTCTGTTCTCAGGTGGACGCCGTTCTCAGCTTCTGACACAGTAACTGCTCCCTCCCAATGGGAGTCTGGCTTTGTGAGTATTTTCCCATGTGGCTGGGCAGGAACTGCAGGTCCCGGTGAACCAGGCTGTGAGAAGAAAACACTTTTATATAAACTTTAGAAACATTTTATGTACATTGAGGTTTGTTATTACTGGTATTTAACGTTAGCTAAATATTAACTTTAACGGGGGCAGGGAAAAAGAGGTCTGAGAGGACAGCTACAGAGGCTTGGGATGTTAAAAAGCCAGTTTTTTAAAGTAGTTCGGCAAGTTCTGATAATCAGCGTCAACTGAATTCCCTGAATTTTTATTGAAGACATAAGGAAATTAATCTGCCGTTTTTTCCGCTGAGCAGTGAAACCTGTCTTTGACTCCTATTCTGAAAGAACCACACTTAAACACTGCAGGCAAGTTTCAATTCCATAATTGACATTTCTGTATTCCACCGAAGGATAAATTTGCTTGGGTAGATAAACTGTTTTCATTTGTAATACCTTTTCCACTGCTCAAATACAGGTGATCCAAGGATAAGACTGCTTGAATAGATAATGATGTTCTTTAAGGAAAAAGAAAAAATCAATCTCAGATTTCCTCATCGTTAGTTTCCAAAGATACTGCCCCACTGGATTATCATGTCTTCGTGATCCAGGATAGAGGCAGCATTTCTTTTAAATTAAGAATGTCACCTGACCACTGGCCGGTCAAATATTTTATGAAAACACTATGAATTTCCTAGACACTAGGATAAGAGGTGGAAGGAACTCTTGGAGCAAGTCAAAGCTGCTGAAGTACGTTCAGCACATTGGAACTTTAACAGGAAAAGTGTCCAGAAATCAGAAACCGATCCTTGGTACAGCAGAAAAACCTCCCTGTGCACATTACCATCCACTTTTCTCAGGGCCAAGTTCAAAGGTCAATGTCATTACCTTGCTCATTTTTGAAGGGCTTTTACAAGTATTTTGGGAAGTATCTGGGGATGCACATTCACTTGTAGTCGTGGATTCTGGATTTTCAGGATCAGGGTCTGTAAAGCATAAGGAACCATAGAAAATGTAAAACTGCATGATAAATACTGCTTCTTACTAACACTTCGACGTACATTCTACTGTTCAAACCAACGTCTTATAAAGGCTCTCTCCTTTCTGAAAAGGTATTTAAAACAACAACCATGATAGGTCATCTGCTTACTGACCTTCCATAAGTTCACTGAAAGAAGGGACTGGGCCCTTGGGTTGCAACTGGGGAATGTGATTTGAATGAGATGAAGGTGAAGACGGAACATGAATCGGTGAACATGGGACACATGGTGACTCTCCCCCTAGAGATGAAGCAGAAGCAGACCCAAAGAGAACATTAGAAGCACAGAACGGGGGTGCAGAGTGATTAGCTGACTCCACTTCTGAGCAAAGGAATAAGCTCACTTACCACTATCTTTATCTTTTCGGTGATCACTGAGTAGTAAAGCTCTCTGGTAACTCCTCTCTCGTACCTGCTCCACTGAAGTTGAGGCCGTCCTTTAAAATCAAGTCATAACATCAGTTCAAAAGCTGCTGCCAGCTAGATCAGTTTGTGTCCCTTGATGGCCAACATAGCCTCTCAGATAAAGGCTCTTGCTCTTTGGGGAAGAGCTTTGAAAACAGCTCCCCACCCCAGCCCACAACACCTGCCAAAACTGAGATTTTTGTCCTCATTTATTTGAGGAACTCAAGCAGACGCCATTCCTTTGTCTTAGGCGATTTTTTGGTGAAAAGGAGGGGGTTGTTGAAGGGTGTAGCAAAAAAAACATTCAGAACGTCACTTCAGGTTACCAATGGGACCACATCTACCCCTGACAAATTACCTTGGGTCTGGATTATAAGGCTAGCAGGAAGCTCAGAGGTAAGAGGACCATGGAGCAAAATGAATGTGGCCTCCTGCCCTTTGCAGGACCCTTCTGTATCCAGCTTCTTCTATTCCTACTGAAGAAACACTAAACATGGCTGTTCTCTCAAGGCAAAGAAACTGCCGGATGCTGACTAGGATAAAGGTTCTTTGGAGAGGAATATTTGTGTGAAAATTATCAAGGAGTAGATATAATAGACCTTTAATGATGCAGGCAAATACGTAACTGGTCTAAAACTCTTATCAGTAAAAAGGATCTGTCAAAATTATGATCACAAACCTCTGCTTTAGGAGAACAACAAACAGGAAGGCAGCTGATTAACAAAAACTTTGTTGTTTTTCAGAATAGCACACTTCAAATCTTTACAAAGATAGCTCCATTCAAAATCAGCTCTGTAAAAAGTTAAGATCCTGACTGGATGATAAAATAACAAAGACTACTGTCATTATAACTGCCTGGATGATAACAAAGACTACTGTCATTTTAAGGTATATTATTTGTAGTTCTAAAGTTACCAGTTAGTTAGGGTTTTTTTTGTTTTCAACAGGCAACTCACCATTGGACTTCTGGTTCATTCTTTTCACTGGCAGAAGCTTCCTTAACAGGACAGTTATTGCTGGTTTCTTCCGAAGTAGCATTATAAACTGTAGCTGGTGTTGGTAAAGGTAGGCTAGCTGTGCTTTCTACCTGCTCGCCATTTTCATTCCCGTTGGCACACCCGTCAGCATTGCTGCCGCTCAAGTTTCTGCTTGTGTGAGGTGATACATTAACCAGTGGAAAGTGTTCTGCCTTAGAGCCACTTTTCCTAGCTTCACGTTGTCTTTTCCGGTATTCTAATAGAGAAACCTTAAGCAGGAAAGATAAGGAAAAGCAAATCTTTTATCCTGGTTTTCATATGTCAGTGTCAATCTATTTTTTTTCTAAAGAGAATTACTATATTTACATTAAGAAAATTATATAAAATAATTTGATTCTGAACAAACAATAATAATTAACAATTACTAAATGCCTATATGCCAGGCATTGTGTTAAGATGATTTACATACATTATCTCATTTAATCCTCACAACAACCCTATGAAATAGGAATATTATCATCCCCATTTTACAGATGAGGAAATTGAGTAACTCACTCACTCAAGGTCACACAGCTGGTGAGTGTTGGAGCCGGGATTCGAACCTAGGTCTTACTTGAAAGCCCGTGCTCTTTCCACTATACTATATTGCTTCCCACAAAGTTGCCAACTGGACTCTGTTATAAAAATTAAAAGCACACATCACTAAAATTCTTTTGACTTGCAAAGCAATAAGCCTATTAACAAATAAAATACGTGTTGTAGATTCTCCCACTGATCTGAAATAAGGCATTCTAATTGTCTCAGTATGTCTGCCAACCAAATAATGGTGGTAAATCAGGGAACTTATTATTTATATAATAAATACTTTTATATCCATGGCCTAAATACTGTAGGTATTAAGGAGGAGGAAAGAGGCATTTCTTCTATATCGGCTGCCTGTTCTGTGTAAAATAAGGGTAATAACACAAATATTATTCAATTCTGTTTATTTGGTTGGGAAGTGGTTATCTTTAAAAGTTACTCTTTCAGTGAAATAAATCACCTTGAGGTTTCGATCTCTGAAACCATGCTCCTCCATATCACTAGCTCTCTGCAAACATTATCTAATTCACTGAGCATTTACAAAAGGTTTAAAAACGTACATATAAATAATTCAGTATGAATAAAATATGAATGCCTTACACAATACATACTATAACTACTAATTACCCTCAGAAGTAGTATGAAAAAAACACTATTAAAAGGACTATAAATCGTTAAATTTGTAACCTTTTTCTTTTGTGGTGGATTCTGGGGTGTGCAACTTCCGTCGATCAAACTGTCATTAATAGTCCGTCCAAAACCAGATACAAGCCCATCTTCTGAAGTACAAAACACAGGTGTTTCCATAAACATGCCTCTAGTATCATCCTGCATCAGGCACTTTGACTCACTTATTCGGAAGCCTCCTCCAACCTCCAACTGATGTGAGGGTGTCAGGTCCCTCAAGTTGGAGTTTACTGAGAAGTTAACTCCTGTTCTGTCAGGACTCTTTACCCAGGAAGAATATATCGGGCCCCGTCCAGAGTGAGCAGATTCCAGTTGGCTGTTAGACTCAGTCCTATCATGTGCAGGTGTTTCCATGGTTTTATGTAAGGCAGCTTGCTCGACTGTATCGAGTCCCAGTTGAAGGTCTGACACAGATTCCTTTTCTGCAGGGCACTGCCTACTGACTTCAGTCCTACTCCTAGGGCTGGTATAACCAATAGTCTTTATTTCTTGCAGACCGAGTTCAGTTAAATTAGAATTTCTAAAAGGCCCCAATGTTAACATGGTTGAAGATCTGTCAAAGCCCTGTTTACAGAATTAAAAAAAAAAAAAAATTACACAAATAACCACATTTGGAAGCTAGTTACATTAAATCTACCAATAATTTATAATGATACTAGGGAAAAGTCACTGATTTAAAAAACCTTTTTTAATATCTCCTTACCTCTTGACTATAAGTGCGTCTCTTAATTTCTGGAGAACTTTCTGGGGAAGAAATATTCTACATAAAAGAAATAATCATAATTGAAAATTAAAATATGTTAACAAACCCATGATATTTACAGAAATGAGAACTTAAAATGAGAAACTACTACACACTTTGGTTTTAAACTTTTTCTCTTATTTCCACTCCCCTTATATTTTGCTTTAAGGTCACTTTGATACACACAGTCATTTAGTCTGACTTTTGTATATCAATCAGATGAAATGAAAGTTATGTGCATTTTAATAAAAAATAAAGTTTAAATTCACAAATGCATGTTCAAATTTTCGCTCTTAGATTCTTAAGAACTTTTTTTTTCTGCTCTCAGTACACTAATTATTAAAGGGAGAAAAAAACAGCTATTAAAGAAACCCCATCCCCATGAGTTTTTGTTTTTTCTCACCTCAAAGTGCATGGTATTTCCCGGTGTGCCAGGAGTTACTGGGGTAACTGGTGAATAAATGGGCTTATAACCATTTCTACAAGCTTCATCATCTGACTTTACCCGTGGAGGAGTAGCAAATGATGGATCCGTAGGAGTAATATCTGTGTGAGTTGGGGTAGCATATGGTGAAGGAGTAGGTGTGGAGGTTTCTGAGTAAGCAGAATCTAGTAACTGATAGAGTCTTCGTTTTTTTAGTGGTGTAGTTAAATCTGTTGGTGAAATAAGTTAAGAAATTATACTGCTGCTATTTGCTATAATCTGTAATATATTCTGGGAAACATCAAAAACCATCAGCAGTCATAATTACGATGGTTTTCACCCAGAAACTAAATTTCACGGTTTTTAAAGGTAACAGGAAGCAATCTCTACCCCGCCCCCCCAACTTAGTCAGTTTCACTGTTAGCAAGCATTATCTTGCCAGAAGGCTTACAGGCCTGGGGGGCTCTAAGAAATCTTGCTAGTATAGTCATTAATTTAACTGATTTCTAAGAGTCCTTTTGAATCTTGTTGAAAAACAGCTGGCCAGCTAGGCCCAAAATTCAACCATAAGACCCAACATATTGTACGTGGTACTGCAAATTAAGGTTTTCATGTCTACCTTCGTCTAAAACTTTGAAGGACAGAAAAGAGAAAATATATATAACAATGTGCTTCTTTTGAAAGGTACATAATTAGAATATATATATATATATATATGCTATATATATATATATATATATATATATATATATATATATCCTGCCACATTCTCCACACTAGAACAACACTGAAAAGAAATTCTACCTGGAAGAGAACAGCTATCATTTAATAGTAGTGGACTTCTATTTTCACCATTGACTGTAGGACTTCTGGATCTTTCTTGACAGGGTGAATTAAATCTGTGTAAAATTGCCGAGTTTTCTTCTTCCAGAGCTTGTTTCAACCACCGCTGAAATACACAGAACAATAAACGAAGAGAAATCAGTTTGTAGCTGTTTACATATCCTATAAATGTACAGCCAATTCCAAAAGCATTTCACTACCAGGACTGGTAGTAAGCAATGAGAATGGCACTTGGCTCACACCAGATTTTCATATCCAAAGAAAAGTTTACCTTCTTGCATGAGCCAGAAATGTTTTCAGGAGGTTCTTTTCTTCTCCTTTTTTCTGAAAGGAATGGTGAAGTGAATCTAATGTAGTGCTTAGGAGTAGAGTATACATGCGGACTATAAGTGAGACCCGGTAAAGAATTGAGCTGTGTAGCTAACACTTCAGGATCTGTAGTTATGCGCAGAGGCCTTTCTGAAAGGGTGTCTGAAGGTTTTCCTGTCTTCTCATTCTTCTCACTTAACCATTCATTGACCAAGTGCTAGAGAGAAGGAAAATTTGGATCACTATATATGTAATTATACAGATTCGCCTATAGAATATTCTAATACCAAATTTGTAACTGACATTATCTAAAATGAGAGATTAATTTAAATCATTCATATCTGATGTCTAGAAAGTCAATATAAGTCATTCTGCATTTCCTTGGTTATCTACACTTACTACTAAAATTTTTTACACAATAATACTTTGTAGGAACAAAACACATGACCGTTTTTATAAAATAGTAATAATCTAGGAGACCTCAGTACTATCTTAAAAACACAAACACTAAACTGCTTCTACATTATGTGTAAAACGTTTAGTCTGTCAGACTTTAGGCAGTGTTTTTCTACTCTGGCTGCCCATCAGAATCTCCAGATGAGGCCAGTGCATATAATTTATTTTTTATTTTTAAAGCTGTCGGCACTGACAAGCACTAATGATTTAAGGGGTCTGAAATCTCTAAGTTCCCATGCTTTGAAAATTCACATAGTCCCTTTCTTAATTCTGTTTATTTTTTTTGGATCTACCGTGTACATAGTTCAGTCTTTACTGGCTATATGAATATACCTGATCCTAAAGTATAATGATTACTCACCTTTTTCTTTTTTTAAAAACTAGTTATTTAGTAAAGTTCAGATGTAAATGGGCATGGAAATAAGGATTACATTTCTCAGCTCAAGCACATTTTCTTTGCTGTGTGGCATTTATGTCTTTTCTATCTAGTTATCAAATTATACTCCTTTTATTATAAATGTAATTTGTAGAATATGTAGAAAAACTAGTATATATGTATTTACACATGCATTCCCACAATACACATGCAGACATACATACATTAAAAAAACCAGTCTACCCACATCCTGTCTTCTAGAGATAATCACTATAAGCATTTTGGCATCTTTTCTTTCCTTCCTTTTTTCAATGTATGTAAACTTCCTTTCTAGGACAAGCAACAGGGGCTAAAGCACTTGGGAGTCTGCAACAGACTGCCCTGGTGTGAATCCTGGCTTTGCCACTTACCGTAACCTCAAGCAACTTACATAACTTTTCTACTTCTCAATCCTGATCTATAAAATAAGGGTCATGAGAGAAACTAGCTCTACAAATAGGGTTATTGTAAGGATTGCAAGAGTTAAATAACCAAAGCTCTTCATAGAGTATCTGGCACAGAATAAGTGCCATGTATGAAACTGAAGAAGGCCTTTAGGTTATAGGAAATCACGATAATTTGCTACTCTGTCAAACAGTAACGTTGTTTAAAATAATACTAATGTTTAATAGAACAGTATATATCATATGCAAAACCTGTGGGAAAAAGGCTTTTTTTTTTTTTTAAGAGAGAATCAGGACACAGGAACCAGGGAATTAAATCTATACTGCCACAATAGTTTAGTCATTTAATAATTAAAGGGCAGGGACTATGTCATATTTGTAATCAAGAAAGCAGCCCTTTTTTTTTGTTTTCCTGCACTGTGCAGAGCTTGTGGAATGTTGGTTCCCAGACCAGGGATTGAACCTAGGCCCTCAGCAGTGAGAGTGCAGAGTCTTAACCACTGACCACCAGGGAATTCCGCAAAGTAGCTTTTCTTGTAAACATGAATCTTTTTTCTTTCTCACTAATCCAAATTATGAAGAAAATGTGCAGCTACTTTTTGTCCTCCCAAAGTGGGCAAAAGTAACTGCTCATTGTCAAAATCAAGTACTGGCTTGCTTGTTCAGGATCCAAGGTGCAAAGGTGAGCACAGACTTCAAATTAGAGCTGTGTTTAGATCGGCTCTATCTAATCCTCTGACTCGCCACTGAAGTATACTCCCAGGTTCCTCCTAGATATTTACGAAGTATATTTCTCATGGTTTCACAGTACCTACAAACTATACTGAATTTGGTAAGAACAAAGACCAGAGAAAGTGGGTTTCAAAGTATTTTGTTGTAGAAGGGCATGAGAAGGATCCATTTATGATCTACCTCACTGCCCAAAGAGCCTGACGGTTGCACTTCGGTATCTCTGCTCCAATCTGCTGTACTCAGAATGGGAGAAAAACAAAGCTTCATAAGGGTGTTCTGTATTTCTGGCCTTCCTGTAAAGCTCAGGTTGGTTTATCTCAGTGATACCACAATTGCTTCATTAAATCTGACAGTAGTTTTTGAAAGATTTTTATTAATAAATTGATCTAAAAATACCCTTCCTGAAACCCTCCTACACTGTTGGTGGGAAGGTAAATTGGTACAGACAGTATGGAGGTTCCTTAAAAAACTAAAAATAGAGCTACCATATGATCTGGTAATCCCACTCCTGGGTATATATCTGGAGAAAACCGTAATCCGAAAGGATACATGCACCCCAAAGTTCACTGCAGCAGGACCCAGAGATGATCATACTAAGTGAAGTAAGTCAGAGAAAGACAAATATCATATGAAAGCACTCGTGGAATCTAATTTTTTTTAAAAAGAAACAAATGAACTTATTTTTAAAACAGAAACAGACTTACAGATTACCAAAGGGGAAATGGGGGGTGGGGGGGGATAAATCAGAAGCTTGGGATGAACACATACACACTAATATATATAAGATAACAAACAAGGACCTACTACATAGCACAGGGAACTCAATATTCTATGATAAGCTATATGAGAAAAGAATCTAAAAAATGCATGTATGCATGTGTATAACTGAATCACTTTGCTGTATACCTGAAATTAACACAACACTGTAAATCAACTACACTCCAATAAAATTAAAATGAAACTACCCTTCCTTATAAATTTTCACATCCTACTACATTCTATGGAAATCAACAATTTCTTCACATTTAATTCTTCTAATCTATCTTTACATGAAATTTATACAAACTACAAAGAATAAAGAAAGGATAACATCTCAAACTAGTTATTTCTGAGAAGTGTAGTTTAGTACATAAAGTAGGCAAAATTAAATCATTAGAAATCAGAATTGCAATACTACAAGGAAGCCTTGATATACTAGATATTTTAATGATGTAAACATTTCTATTAACTGATTTCACAGTTTTGCAATTCTCATTCTTAGTTTAAAACTTTGCTAGTATAAAAACTATGACTCTATCACTCTTCCTTATGAGATGTTATAGACTGAATTCCTAAAACATGAATATATTTAACATCATAAGACATTTGTTAAAAAACAGTTCTTACATTCATTAAGAATCATACCTTTTTTGTTTTGGGATACTTTGTGGGACATTTATTAAGTGCTGGAACTTCAGTTTCAGTAATTATTTCTGCTAGTGCAGTTTCAGCTTCTGGTTCTATTGCAAGTACAGTATTTTCAGTATCATTTTGTTGTGAAGTAACTTCTATATCAGGAGAAGACGGTTGGATATCTGAACACATGCTGACAGTTCTGTGTCTCCGACGCTGCTGTCCGATGTGAGTTCTACTCCGAGAAAAACTTTTTCTCTGTTTAGTTCTATTTACTTTGGCAGGAGTTGGCTTGCTAGCAGTTTCTTCTTTTGCTTGTTCCTAATTCAAAAAAGAATGGAACTTTTAATACGATGTTTATGTAGCTTAGTTGAAATCTAATGGCATTAATCTGCTTCAGAAGCTAACTGCCCCAAATTTCTTTGACTTCTGATATACATTAAATTGACATAATTAAAAATTTTCTTACTCTCAAAAACAAAGCAAGTAGAGTCTCATAGCTGAAGTCTAAATTCTCACAGGATTTGAAAAATGCTATTGAAAAACTAGTATCACATCAAAAATTCTTTATAGATGTAATTGTGGAAATTTTATTGGAAAGTGGTTAAGTATGAAAATAAAACTAGACCTGAATAATAATACCTGAATAACTTCAGCATCAGTGACAATCTGTGCATCTTTACATTCTGTTTTAACTTCAGTTTTGGCAGTGCTGATCCTTTCCAAAGCTTGTTCTCTTCTTTTCTCTCTTTTTTCGAGTCTAGCAAAAGCTTGCAGAATTGCTTCCATTTTCCTTTCTTCTCTTGTCTACAAAATTTAAAGTAGCATAATAAATACTGCTCTGAAGTAAAATTCAAAAGTCCAAAATGTTCATGGCAAAGTAAAAAAAAAAAATTTCTATGATGGTGTTAGCAAAACACCTCTTTTGATGGTAGAGATGGGATTAAAAACATTTATATTCATTTGAGATCTTTGAGAATCCCAAACATCTTGGTAAACCCTGTCATGACAAATATATTTCAATGAAAGGAATGTTTGGATGATTGTATGTCAATGATAAAGGTAAGGCAAAACCAGAAAAAGACTCGAGAACGACCCTGCTTTATCAAACCAAAAATCTTTTTTTCTCAATAATACATTAGGCAGGCTTTTAAAAATAAGATCAAAGTTCCTAAGGTAATAATATATTGAAAAGGTTAAATCCATATGAATGTAAGGAGTGAATATACTGACATGTCATAGCAGGATATTGTGGGGTGAAGTCCTGGGTTTAAATCATGATGCTACCCGTCATTTACTATCTCTGTGACCCTAGGCAATGTAACAACCCTGGTTATTAACCTTTTTGAGCATCTTATAAAATGTGGGTAACAATATTTACACTTCACAGAATTGTTAATGAGTTCAAATATAAAATATCTGAAGTTTTCCAACCTTACTTGGAAAATGGTAGGCATTTCTTAGGTGTTATTATTTCTACTTTGGCTCTCTTGCCTTCCATTATAATTGTTATAAGGCATTCCTCTATCTTCTGCTCTTCCTGTCTACACTGACAGTTCAAGGCAGAGACTGGAAAACAGCAAGAGTTCATCTGAGCGTCAGTTCTCTTTGGAGAGAGAACATTAAAAGCAAGACCCAGAGCCTTGGCCAGGGGGCCTGGCAAATGCTTCAGGTTTCAGCCAGAAACAGGAAGCATGTCCATCAACTGTCCAGTTCTTCAAATGGAAAGAACCAGGTTCTGAGGCTCAGATCCATTCGTCTTTCTTCCTTTATTGTCATCAATGTGGGAAAGAAAGATCAATAACTCAAGGTCTAGCTACATGGTCTTCTCAATATCAGAGCTTTAGAGCTCGAGTAATTATCAGCAGATATTCAAGCATTAAGACACCTACACTATGAAAACTATTACTTACTCCTTCCCGTATTTTTTTCTTTCATTGTTCCACTAGGTAAGGGAAATATGTAAACAAAACTCTTCTGAGAACTTTATAATTAGTGAAAACAAACTACCGTACTGCAAATGTGTCAGTCTTATAAAATGTGTTATCCTCACCCTCTTTATTTTACAGGTAAGGAAACTGAGATCCAAAGAGGTAAGATTACTTGTTCATGGACACATATCTGCATCTTAGCTTTCTTGGTCTGGGATGGATAATAAGACACTAGAATAAAGAACATAGGCAAAGGATGATCTCTTTACTGGAACTGGAAGTTTTAAAGCTGAATTCTTTCCTTAGATAATTCATGTCTCTGGTCTTATAAATCACTTTACTTGACCCCCTTTCATTTATGGCTCTCTATAAAAATCCTGTCTCAATATATTAGGGCTTTTCTAAAACCCTAAATTTATAAGTCTGGAGTAACTAAAAAATACGATTTTCATAATTGCTTCACCTGTGGAACAGGGGTGGGTAGAAAGACAAGGGGTTCATTATTGTGCTTATAAATTTAAAAATAAATCTGGGAAAAGTATATTTTTCCAAAAGAAGCAAACTTGTTTTAGCAAGACTCATTTTATGTATAAAATAAATTTACCCACAGGCCAGGCACCCAAAGGAGATATTTTCTATGTCATGATTATCCAAGGTTTCCTAAGATAAATACGAATTTATGCCAAAAGAAGTTTCCTTGACATGGTCCATTATTCTTGTTTTAGATAGAGTAAGGGTCAGAGATAAAATTACTTGATGTAAAGACAAAATTAATCCATTTAAAAAGTGAACTCCCTTGGTAAACAGTGCAGCTAATGGATAGTCAAAGCAAAATCCTTTATTTCGAGATGACTCGATCTTTTTGAGCTGGTCAGGATCTTAAAAATAATCTAGTCCTACACTGCTGAAGAAACCAGAGCCCATGTGTATTAAGTGAATCACTCAAAGGCAGAGCCGTAATTATTATCCAAGTTTCCAGGCTCCTGGTTTGTTCTTCTTTCCAATTACCAACCACTGACACACTACATAATGCAAAATAAAGCATAACTTTTTCTACATTTACTACAACTATTAACTGAAAGCAGTAAACAGGTATCCTAATAGCTTTAACCCAGCTTCATCTTAAAACACACACTTTAGAAAATGTAAACATGCTTTTGATTATGCGAAGAAAAAAACAATATTAGTTACTAATCTACTTCCTTAAGGTTCATACGTCATTCAGCCTTTATATTCACCAGTGTATTCTTTGACACATACAACCAGATATACAGTATGTAATGATGGAAAATTTACCACCCACTTTATAGATCTAACTGATAAATAAGTTTTATATATAGCTTGAGATAATTATAGCTGCTTGTGCAGGGGACTAGAGAAATTAGGAGTCTTAATTAGCCCCAGCAGACTGTCCATAGACCCTGACATCTGAGCTGGACGTAGTTTAGATGATACTTGTCACATAAGGCTACCACCAGGACATGCATGTTTCATTATCATGACTCATTCCAAGCCACTGACTGTTCAGACCTCAAAAGTCATTTTTACTCTCTATGAGCTTGGCAACTGATAGACCCTGATATAGAATTAGAATCAGACAGGGTTGACTTTTGACACACTGTTGTTAATGCTGGAGTGTTGGGTGCTGAACTAAAAAAAACTGCGAGAGATCTCTGATGAGATCTACAGATTGCTTTTATGACACACAGAGTAATTTTCTGTAAGCAGAAAGTCTGCTGAAATATCCCTTTATTGGATTTTATCACTTGAGGAGTGGGTACAGTGAGAATTTTTATTACAGTTTTGTGCTTCAATGTATAAACACACTGGAACACAAATTTAACTTGAAATCATGTCACCTCGTACTTGGAAGAGACTATGGAGATATCCTCTTGTATGAGCCCCTATTCAACAAATGGCAAGGGACTTCCCTGGTGGCACAGTTGTTAAGAATCCACCTGCCAATGCAGGGGACACGGGTTCGAGCCCTGGTCCAGGAAGATCCCACATGCCGCGGAGCAACTAAGCCCACGAGCCACAACTTTTGAAGCCCCTGCACCGCAAGCAAGAGTAGCCCCCACTCACAGCAACTAGAGAAAGCCCGCACACATAAACAAAGACCCAACACAGCCAAAAATAAATTAAAAAATTTATATTTAAAAAAAATGGTGAAAACCTAAGGTCCATATAGTTCAAGGACTACATAAAAAAGAACACGAATTAAAGTTTTATACAATATCACAACTGAAAAAATAAACTAAACTGACTAAATTGTTAGAATTCATCCCAATTAGAGATATTTGGTCATTTGAAGCTGAGTGAAAATAAGCTTATGTACTCTGGATGCCTTACAGTGGCTTTAGAAGGAAATTTGCTAGTAGTAGGATGTAAGAATTGAGAAGGACACAAAATGAAGACATTTAGGTATTTTGTGATTTACTTTTTTTTTTTTCTTTTAACCTTACTACTAAGTAGGAAGTGGCTCTTAAAAACAAAAACAACAAAGTTGCCTTTTAAAGGAAAAGGGAAAATGGCAGGGCCAACCTACCAAATTACTCTACTTACAGCGTTGAAATAGAGAAATTAAAAGACTTCTTACTCAACTAACTTCCCTTAACCTTTTGAATAGGAATTTATTAATTTTTTAAAAAATGCTAAGATTACTGCTTACCAATAAAATTGTTCCAAAAGAGTAAGTATCTCCATTTCTTCTCTACCACATGATGATTTAGTTTAACTTCATAGTACTCTTTCCTGTTTGATGTTTGTTTATCCTTCTACCCCATCCTCCATGAATGCTGCTCCAGAACAGGGACCTTGCCTTCTTTTGTTCACCCAGTACTTTAAATGGTGCTCAGCATATAACAAACACCCAAATTTTTAAGTGAATAAGAATTGTGTATACATTATATAAACCATGTATATCACTGTAATTTGAAAGTATGTAATGAAGTCTTTAAACAAGAATTTGGAAATCTTGAATTTACTACAAGGCAGCTGAAGCTGAATATCCTCATTTCGTTTGAACAGACAACCTATAAAAATAAACGGGTTCCTTTTTGCTAGTCAATACTACGATTAATTACCCATTCATTGATTATTCATATTTATTTGGAAAAACAATTCCTAAACACTGTGATGAGAGAAAATGGGACTTCAGAAAATTAAAACTAGTAATCAACATTAACGTACTCATGCTCTGAGGAGAGAAAAGTAAGATGGACAATACATGTCAGATGACTTTTCTGGCATTTACCCTCACTGTAGTTTACTATTATTAAAAATTCTTTTGCATCTTCTAAAGTGATCTTCTAAATCAAGTCACTTCCTAGGGACATTAGTAAGAGCCAAGGATTCTGTATAGTAGTGTTTTCTCAGAGTGTTTTTTCTGTGGAATAAAAATCTGCAGGACGTCAAAGGTGTCACTACAAAAAAACAAGTTGCAAGGACGTACACGTTGAGGAAATGCTGACATAAACAGAATTTCTCAAGAGGTTTCAAACACACCATGTATACTGGAAATCTCGAAGTTGGGGACAAAGTATACTGTTTACTAAAGTCAACTGGCCACAAAGCTCTCTCTCACAAAACATCTTAGAGTTCCATGGAATACTTTTTGATGTGAAGGATCAAGGCTGAGAAAACTATGGGGAATCCCGCATCCTGCCTGGACTATAAGCTTCATTTAGTTCACACTCATGGGCTTAACTATAGCTTTCCTCAAATGGCTGCCAGGAACATCTAATAAGCTCAATTATAGACCACCTACTTTTTATAAAAGCCAGACCTTTTTTTCCCCCCTAGAAGCTAGGGCTAAGGCAATGAGCCCTACAAATCCTTGCCCTTATGTAGTTTATATTCTAGTGATATACAGTTAATTCTAGATTGTCCTAGATGCTTGACAGGTTTAAGAAACTCATAGCTAGGTGACTTCCCTTCATATCCTTTTGTTGGTCTCAAATTTCTATCCTACATGTGAAGACCACCTGAACCACCTTCCATGGACTCCAGTTAAAGCAATCTGACTATAATAGGCCATCAAATATTACCAAGACTATATTCCCAAAATAGTCTTTCCATAAGGTTGTGGAAAATTATTCTGAAAATATACTATTTAAAGATACTACGAAGGAGCTTCTTTTCATTTCATTATAAATAGGGTGGATGAGGGGAAGCAAGCCTTTTGAATTTAAATCTTTCTAAGGTTTTATATTTTTAATCACCTGTTCATCAAAATAAGGTGAGCTTCCCAATATCTAGCCCCCTTCTGTACACTTAACCTCTGACAAGGTTATGGCCACCTAACTTCAACTCAACTACCATGGACCTGGGAGAGTCTACTCAGTAGTACCCCGGTTTTGAAACCAGGTGAGTATAAACAGCCTGCTGTATTTCAACTTACCGTATTATTGTATTTCAGCTTAAGATTCTCCCAAGTCAATTCCAACCCACTGCCAAAGAAGTATCTCTTACTAGCTATAGAGAAAATGTCTAATAACCATCTATCCAGTTCCATCCCATTTAGCCACAAGTGAGCTTTTGTAAGGAGAGGACAAAATATAATGGAGGAAAAAGGAAAATGCTAATAAAAGAATGGCTTTCTACCCTGGCCCCCTAATGATTTGAGTATTCTTTCATGAAATCTTCATCATTCAGCATTTCATGTGATCTACAATCAACCAATCTTATTTTCCTATATCCCTCCTCACCCTCACCCCCCAAAAAGCAGCCTATAACTCCAGCCAAATGTGATTTATCACATAACTACCTCCAGGCTACTTCCCCTAGAGTAATAACCACCCATTCAATTCCACACAATTTAGCCACAAACTAATCTGCACTTGTCTTAACATCATAAGGTAATCGTAAATTCTACCTAGTTCATGAAATGGCCTCTGATCCCTCCAGCTATAAGTTACCTGTCATATATCTCCTTTACCACACTTCCTGCTGCATTGTAACTGTTTTCTAAATGCCCTTGAAGGTAGAGACATTATCTTCCACTCTCAACAAAAAGAACAAAGTAGCAACCAAATTACATAAATCACTGGTGCTATTTTTGGAGACTGAGCAACATGCTAATATTATTAGGTTGTATATGGAATTGCCATTTGTGTAGGTAAAAACTATCAATCAACAGTTTCATATGGTTCAAGCTATACTACAAAAGGATGGGCTGAAGCATATTTGAATTTGGACATTACATGGTACTTATCTGGGAGGAAAGTCTGACTCTTTATATTTCAATCTCATAGATAACACGTGAGAACTGGTATCTCCTATTATAATGCTTTAAAGTCTGTCCCATCACAGGAGAAAATTTAAATCAGTTTGACCTAAGTTTCCCAGGAGTTGACCTATCTTTCCAATTACTGATGTTAACATAGCCAATATAAAAGGCAAACACCGGAATAATAAAGGCTTATGAGTACTTAAACTTTTCAAAACAAAGTATTTCAATCCACAAATACTAATACTTTGGGGAGTGGGAGGGGGCCATACCAATTGCTTAAGAATTCTAGGATGCATGCTTTTGCATTCTAGTCATTTGAGTATAGCAAAAATTCCATAATTAAAACATCCAGGCAAACATAGCGATTACAACGAACAACATTACAGTGACTTTGAAGGCTACAGGTTAAGGATCCAAGGATTTTTAAATACTTACTTCAAAAGGGAACCCTCGTACACTGTTGGTGGGAATGTAAATTGGTGCAGTCACTAAGGAAAACAGTATGGTAGTTCCTCAAAAAATTAAAAATAGGATCCAGCAATTCCACTTCTCAGTGTGTAAAGAAAACAAAACCACTAATTTGAAAACATACGTGTACCCCAATGTTCACAGCAGCAACCTAAGTGTCCATCAACAGATGAATGGATAAAGATGTGACCAATATACACGTGTGTGTGTGTGTATATATGACAAACACACAAACACACACAATGGACTACTACTCAGCCATAAAAAAAGAATGAAATTTTACCATTTGCAGCAACATGGATGTGGAAGGCATTATGCTAAATGAAATAAGTCAGAGAAAGACAAATACTGTATGATCTCTTATATGCGGAATCTAAAAAATACAACTAGTGAATATAAGAGAAAAGAAGCAGACTCACAGATATAGATAAACTAGTGGTTACCAGTGGGGAGAGGAAAGGGGCGGGGGGAAATATAGGGGTAGCAGATTAAGAGGTACAGACTAGTAGGTATAAAATAAGCTACAAGGATATATTGTACAGCACAGGGAATATAGCCAATATTTTATAATAACTATAAATGGAGTATAACCTTTAAAAACTGAATCACTATTGTACGCCTGTAACTTATACAATATTGTACATCAACAATACTTCAATAAAAAATATTTCATATCCCTTCAAAATACCAAATTCTAAATATTTACGTTTGTTTATTCCTATGAAAAATAGCTGCACAGGAGCTTCCCTGGTGGTGCAGTGGTTGAGAGTCCGCCTGCCGATGCAGGGGACATGGGTTCGTGCCCCGGTCCAGGAAGATCCCACATGCCGCGGAGCGGCTAGGCCCCTGAGCCATGACCACTGAGCCTGCGCTTCCAGAGCCTGTGCTCCACAGTGGAAGAGGAGGCCACAGCAGTGAGAGGCCCGCGTACCGCAAAAAAAAAAAAAAAAAAAAGGTGCACGGCCACCTTAGTGGCATATATTTAAATGAATGTGCTAAAACAGATATAAAAACATAAAGTATTCATTTATATTAATATAGCATACTAGTAGGCAAAATCTGGACAAAGCCAGATTCCCAAGTACGCCTTTTTGTCTACCTACCCAAAGTTCCATCATGTTCAACAAAAAGGCATTTCTCTTTCCTTCTGCGATCTCAAAATGAGGATGTTCTAAGTTCCACTAACTTTCTCAGCAGTGAAAAAAGGAAGTATTTTAAAAGTAGCCCCAGAGTCATATAACAAACTTCCAGGTTTGAGTTTTCTTTTTTCCTCTCATTTCTCTCCCCCCAAAAGCATTGTTATAGCCCTTAAAGCCATATTTGTATCAGACGCATATCTCATACAGAAACCAATCATACCCTAAAGTGATCTTCTAAAAGTTTCTGCAGGATTATTGCAAAGACAAGGCTGTGGCACTTGTGGAATGAACAGGCCAATACTGAACATCTAGTCAAGAAAGGGCCATAGGTAATTTGGGTAGATACAGGTAATTTATTAGATGTAACCCAATCTTGAAAAAGGTTCAAGGTAATCCCTTTAGGTAGAGGAAGAACTCCTTTTTCTTTATAAGCAACCTCCTCCAATATTTTCTCCTATATTTGTTTTTCTTCTCTCCTATTCCTAACACTACCCTGTCCCATCAGAGCAGTGCTTCTGAAATCCTGAGGCTGTGAAACAGTTCTGCATTGCTTTTGCAATTTTGAACATCAACAATACATCAGTGTTTAGAGGAATGACCATCAAGGCAATAAGAGAGAGTTACATTTAAGCAGGCCTACAATGACCAAAATCCAAAGATCCTACCGCTAAGTATATGACAAAATCCAAAGATCCTACCGCTAAGTATATGACACCTGAGATTCCATGAAATACAACATGAAAAACACTAAAACAGGAAACAAGGGAGCATATAAAATAAAGGGGAGTGGGGAAAACCCGTAATAAGCTCATCAGTTGGTATATGAAGTCATTTTCAAATCTTAAGGCAAACTACATCATAATACCTTCTTAACTGGCCTAGACATTGTATCAATTGCTAAATTACCACGGATTTTTAAGAAAATATCTTGTCCTAGTTTTTATACAGGTTAAGAGATTTCAAATAAATAGTACAAGGAGTATAAATACTCAAGTTATTTTAATGACAACCTTATTTTATGATAGCAGTATGAGATGCAAAAATAGCAGCTGCCAAACAGTAGGTTTTCTTCTTTTTTGCATATAAGCCATTTATTTAGTGCAATTATAAGCTTTAAAATTCCATTTTGTTTTACATTAAATTATGAAGAGAAAGGATACATTTAGTTAAGGAAAAACATTTTGAACAGTAAATTCTGGCATTAAAATTTATTAATAGTACTCTGCTTCAAAAATGTTTAAAAATTATTTCTTAAATGTCAAAAATTCTAAATTGTCTAATGAACACACAGTGAAAATACAAAATATTAGTGGAAGTTACTTGAATGGTAATGAAAAAGCCAAATAGAAATGCTCAGTGACACATCATGTTTGCTAACTTCAAAGAATAGGGTAAAGGCCCTCCTAAAGGCAGCAGCAAGTATTTTGGGAAGAGCAGTGTCACTAAACCCAAGTGACAGCATGGAGCCGCTACTGGCCTTCCAACTTACCATCTTCCTTCTCCTTTCTGCAATCTGTTCCTCTGACTCCATTTCTACTTCATTGCTAATGGGAGTTTTTTCTTCTATATCATCAATAAAATCTGGTTCCTGAAAGATGGAAATGACTGCTTTATAGAAACTACTACTCCATCTACAAACTAGAGGCACAGAACCATGTATTTTAATTCAACCAGAACTAACTAAACATAAAAATCACAATAGTACTTAAATCCATTTCAGAAACTTAAAACTGGTTCCTAATTCAGTAGACTTTTCAAAATCATGCATTTAAATAATTTTGTTTTTCAAAGTTCTAGTCAGTAACGTTCTTCATCAATAGAGTCCACAAAGCCTTAAGTTTATATTCTTACCAACACATAAACATATAAATTACTTCACAAAACCCAGTGCCTACAAATACCAAGTGCTTATTAATAAAGGTTTGTTCAATTTAACACTTAAGGGAAAACTATCCTTAGAAGATAAGACACTGGAGACGAATAAAAGCTTACTTAATCTTCACATTTAAAAGGTCCCTCCTGACTAACTTCCATTTGTTTAGAGGGCATATAACAAAATACTTCCTGGTGAAGCAGAAGTACAGGCCCAACTCTTTCCCCAAATTTATCTTATGTGTTTTTAAAAGAACTTCCTCTCAAAAATCTTATGTCACCCCTATAGAACTGATTTCATTATGTCCTAAATATTAAAGGAAAGGAATCATTATGGCTTAAGACTTTAAATAAGAACATTTATTATAAACATAAGGACTGTGCCATCTGGAAGAATTTGTTTAATTACCCAGTCTTAGGAAAATCTTGTATTCAAGTCTACAAGGATTTGCTGGGTGAGCTGTTTCTTAAAAGTTTAACAAATATGGTACAAATTCTAGCAGAACCTGTAGTTTACATTTATAAGTACTTCCTTAAATAACAGAATGGACTTAAAAAGTTTAAGCCATTTTATATAAAAAGAGGATAAAATATGACAAATTAATTTTCTTCTGCTAACTTCTTTCATCAAGAATCAGTAGAGCATAGTTCAGTACCTGATTATTTGATACCGAGAGTCTCAGTGGAGAAAGCTTTCTCTGTTTAGTTTCCGAAGGGCTCTTCATTTTGTTCGCTGTCCCTTCACAATCCAAAGTAATATTCTGATTTTGTGTATCTTTTTCTTTTGAAATATCCTTTTCTTTTTTTCCTTTCTTTCTTCTGGTCTCATAACCACTATTGATGTTTTCCGTGGATTCAGAACTACGTTTCAGAACAGGGCACTCCGGATTTTCTTTGAGGCATGCACAATCCACCTTGTACTTACTGGAAAGAAAACCAGTTAAATATTTGTTCAAGATATAGACTGTAATATTTTCTAATCCATTTTAAGCTACACCTCCACAGAACTGTATGCTATTACTAATTATAAGCAATCGTTTTCACTAATTTTCATTCCTTGTAACTATGACAAAATAAATTTTCTCATAAAAACAACATAATAATTAGAAGTTGATTTCTGACCAGAGATTGGGCCCTCAATCATAAGGATAACCAGTGATGGGTTACAGAAGGTTTAAAAAACCCCAATAAATTAAAACTGAGTCTTTTTTTTTTTTTTTGCAGTACACGGGCTTCTCCCGTTGTGGAGAACAGGCTCCGGACGTACAGGCTCAGCGGCCATGGCTCACGGGCCCAGCCGCTCCGTGGCATGTGGGATCCTCCCAGACTGGCGCATGAACCCGTGTCCCCTGCATCGGCAGGCGGACTCTCAACCACTGCGCCACCAGGAAAGCCCAAAACTGAGTCTTTTTAAGTCAAATGATACCATGGCTTATATTAAGGCAAAAGCCCCAGGTTACCTCAGAGTGCTATAAAGTGTATATGCAGAATATGATAAAATACTCTAAATCTGACCTAAATAAAAAATGCTAGGTACAATAAATACCAAACCTTAACTAGTTTGTCTTATACTTTAAGGAATGATTTCAATAACCAGGGTTCTTTACAAAGCTACCTTGAAAAAACTGAATGTCATGTTTGCTTTTGCCCTTAGGTATTCCCTCTTTCAAATAAACGGAAGCTTGAAAAATAATTGCACTACCTCTCATCTTCACAGTAGTGATAATTATTACTCCCATTTTACAGATGAGATTAAAGCTCAGAGGGTCAGTATCTTGTCCAAAGTCACACATTAAGTGGTAGAGATGACATTCAAATACAGGTCTGAGTCCAAAGCCCACACTTCTCAGCTCTTCAGTATTTCTTAACTCTCTGCCCTCTTGTCTACCACCAAGAGTCAGTTCATCTCTAGGATACAGGCTGAATGCCCAAACAAGAGTTAAACAATAATGGAAGACTCCCACTTCGCATGTTTTGAGTAGTTTGTTCATAATAAAAAATAATTTACTTTTCCAAGTTTCTAATATGCCTAACTCATTCACTTTCAACACTGGTAGAAAGCTACAAGTCAAACTGTCTAATTCTGTGAATAATTAGGGGTAGAACTCAAACATCATGGTCTACCCCTCACCTCTCCAAATCAGGCAGTAATAGAAACTAGCTAGAAACTTTTTCTAGATATTTTCTTTGATTTTAGGACAACAGAACTGCAAATAATAATGATAACTGCTAATATTTATTCAGCACTTATTTTGTATCAAGAACAGTTTTAAACCCTTTACATGTATTAACTCAATCTTCAAAATATTCCTGTTAGGTATTATTTTTCTTATATTAGAATGAGGTAATGAGGTACAGAGAGATGATGAAATTGGTCCAATTACATAACTAATGTAAGTGACCGAGCTAGGATTTGAAACCAGAGAGTCAGATTATAAAAAGCTTATATTTTTAACCACTGTGGGAAATAGTCCCCCAAAGCAATGAGCAAAGAGCTATTACGCCCAATTTTCCACCTTGGTGCAGGGCGGGGGGGTGGGGGGGTGGAGAAAGAGCTAAAAAGGAAACACTTTAGTTATCAGGAAAAATCTGACTCCAACCATCAAGTAGAGGTGCATATACTGAAGGAAGAGGGATTTCATTGACAGAAAACATAATGGACATTAAAAATGTCTGCATGTAAAATGGATACCACACAAACTTTTAAAAATAAAACACAGGAGGATATGAACTGAAATCCTTATAACCCAAAAGATTACAGAATATATAAAGAAGTGCCTCCACCCACATTGGTTTAAAAAAAAAGACTACCCAACAGAAAAATGAACAGATGATGAGACAAGTCATAAGAGAGGAAATCCAAATGACAAATGAATATATAAAAGGATCTTTGGGCTCTTAAAATAATCATGGAAAATGGTAATTACAAATATAAAAAGATACTATCTCACACAGATTAACATCGATTTTTAAAGTACAGTAAAGAAGTGTTGCAAGGAAGTAAAGCTATGGGAGTATATAAACTGGTCATTCACCCACGTCTGGTAAAAATTGAGGCTGTACACATTCTACAACCCAGCAATTCCACCTCTATGTGCCTATCATGGAGAGAACATGTACACACGCAGCATTTTTTGTAAATCTAAAGGTCCACCAATAGTGGAATGGACAAATGCCACCAGCAGTGAAAATAAATGAATTAGAGCTACACATAACAAAAGAACTGAATCTCACAAAAGTAATGAACGAGAAAAGATGAATGCAAAATAATACAGATTATAATTTCCATAAATTTTTAAAATATACAAAACTACTTGATACTATTTAGGGACATCTACAGACATAGTAAAAATGTTAAACTCATAAAAATGTTAAACTCACCAAATTAAAGATGGCAGTTACCTCTGGTAAAAGACAAAGGATAGACACAATCTGGCTACTAAACTACTAAACATATGGACCTTTAATGGATAATGTTTTGCTTCTTAATCTGGAAATGAGGCACACGGACTTTTTTTTTTTGGCTGCGCGGTTCGTAGGATCTCAGTTCCCTGACCACTGATTGAACTCAGGCCACAGAAGTGAAAGCACAGAGTCCTAACCACCAGGCCACCAGGGAACTCCCTACATGGACTTTTGTGTTACTATTTTTTACAGTAAAATTTTTAAAATTTAAATTGCAGTTTCTCTACTCAGAATTAACTTTTCTTAGTGTTAATTAACTCTTCTTTAGTGTTTCAGAACAATAGTTCTCAGAGTTTCCTCGTACGAACTCCAACAAACCCTTTCAATTTATACTGCAAAGAAACTTTGGCACAATTTCTTTTCTTCTGACGGGCAATAAGTGAAATTATCCATTTCTACCGATTAACCAAATTAACTGAATAAGTAAAACTATACACTCTACCTAAAATACAAGAAAGAAAAGAAGGAAAAAATTCTCACATATACAAGGTCAGTATTGCTCAATTAGGATGACAATTATTATACTATGAGCATTACATTACGATAATAAGAAAAGTTTGGAAGAGCAAAGCAACCATGCTGTAATGGAAGCTGTTATCAGAATGCTTGTTTCCAAGTATTTTTAACTGCCTAATGGTAAATAAAAATAAAAAGCTAAAGAAGTAATGACAATACCTACATTCTTATAAGGACATTAAGGAATTATTTCAAAACAACAGGTATCATATTTACAGACTTGAACTTACCAATTCCCATAGTCAAAATCAAAGGCAATAGTAATTTCAGTTCCCTTTGGAATACTTTGTACAGAATAAATGTAAAGATGTATGGTTCCATCCTCAATTTCATGCCTCACCTGTTAAAGAATAATTTTATATTTCCATAAATAGTTATATATCTCTATAAATTACTTTCTACCTTTAGAAGCATCTCATCTTGCAATTTTGAAAACTATTCTTTTCAAAGTAATTCAGAAATACAACATGGAAAATATGCCATTAATTACAAGACTTGTACCTAAATCAGTGGTTTTCAACTGGGAAGGAGGTATATACATCAATGCAAGTTTGATGCAGGCTCTAGGAGCATCAAAAAGAAAAAAACTCTATTTCATCAATTCTATGATGCATATTTTCCCCCCTTTAAAATCTGTGAAACTGGGAGTTTTACAAGTGATGGCATCTTTGATTTAATGAAACGCATTAATGGTACAGTTTATAAGTATACAGTTAAAGTATAGTTTAACACTATACTTTTCCGTGATATACACTGTTCTAGGTACTCTACATGTATTAACTCCTTTAGACCACATAACATCCTTTTACAGATAAAACTGAAGCACAGACAAGGTTACAAAGCCTTTTAGTAAGTCAAAAAGAAGACATGAATCTGTAAGTCTTGCTTCAAAACCTACACTCTTAACTGTAACATTATATAACTAGAAAACATTTATTTTGGTATGTAAAAAACAAAACCAGAAATATTTTATACACCACTTCTAAAACATAATTTTATAAAATATTTTATACTAGCACATATAAAATCTACTTTAGTTTTCAGCTTTGTCATCTACCTTGAGCAAATCAGAGCATATATGTGACTCATAAACAGAGCTTCCAGAATAAACAGAGAAGTCCAGTATTTTCTCTTACAAGTAACATCACAATTTCTTCAATGCTCAAAGTAACCTGAGACCTCACAGCCAGTTATCACCTAAATTTTCATAATGGAAAGATGTTGGGCAGTATAAAATGCATCAACAAGTAAAAACTGGTGGTTTTAGGCCACCAGACTTTTTTGTGCTTAATACTCAGATTCCACACACTCCCTACCCCTGCCTCACCAAAGGATTTCTGTAAGCTTACCTCTGCATTCGGTGTACAAGAACGCCTAATGAACCGAGCTTCATTCCCAAAAGTCCTTGCATCAACACACATTTCTAGACCATGAAACTTAGAATAGAATAAAACAAAAGGGTATGGTCTACAAAAAAAGAAATGCATTAGAAACTATTAACATTTTGAATTTAAGAAATTTCTAAAAGACTCGTATTAAGTAGGGAGGCCAAGATTTGAATATACGCAGCCTGATACCAGAACCCATTCTTAACCACTAAGCTAATTCAAGCTAATAAGATTTTTACCTGCTCCTATAACCTTACCTAAACCAAAGGTAATTAATTCCGGTGGGAATTCAAATATACAAAGAATGATAAAAAGGGAGTGACTACTGCCTTTACATAAGGATTCATAATGAGATGCCATTAAACTTCCTATCAGTGCATTTACGTGTTTGATTTATAGCACTGTTTCAGATCAAATCTGCTATATGAAAGGGAAAGATTCTTGTATATCTCTCATAACTTAAGTAACTCAGTTATAAACAATACGAAATATTTGAAATAATTATAGTATATAGGCTGAGAATGTTATTTCCCTAGAGATGCAAACATATTTCTAGACCTCAGGGAAACGATGGCTATCACAAGATCACATCAATTCCCACCCCAAAATCACAAATGATAGAAGAGGGCTCCAAAGTCCTTCCAGTACCAAGAAAGTAGGAGTTGAAAGTGGTGACAATAATGTAAGACCAAATCTAACATCCTCTGATAAAAGAAGGACGTGGTCACCAGTGGTCTTTGCAGGTTCTAGCAAGTATAAGGAATTAGGAAAGGTCCTAGATGGAAAGTGTTCCTTATAATCTCAGGTAATCAGAATTTTTCATTAATGTCCACCTATATTGCTACAGTTTATCTTTGAAGTAGATTGTTTTAGGAGTGTCAGCAAGATAGGGATGGGTAAGAGACTAAGCAATAGGGACTTCCCTGGTGGCTCAGTGGTTAAGAAGCCACCTGCCAATGCAGGGGACACGGGTTTGATCCCTGGTCCAGGAAGATCCCACATGCCATGGAACAACTAAGCCCATGTGCCACACCTGAGCCTGTGCTCTAGAGCCCATGAGCCACAACTACTGAGCCCACGAACCACAACTACTGAAGCCTGTGTGCCTAGAGCCCGTGCTCTGCAACAAGAGAAGCCACTGCAATGAGACGCCCACACACAGCAACAAAGAGTAGCCCCCGCTTGCCACAACTAGAGAAAACCCACACATAGCAATGAAGACCTAATGCAAGCAAAAATAAATTAATTTTAAAAAGAGACTAAGGAATATATCTGCATCTACAGTTTTGTCTTTTGGTTTTTTTTTGTGGTACGCGGGCCTCTCACTGTTGTGGCCTCTCCCGTTGCGGAGCACAGGCTCCAGACGCACAGGCTCAGTGGCCATGGCTCACGGGCCCAGCCACTCCGCAGCATGTGGGATCTTCCCGGACTGGGGCACGAACCCGTGTCCCCGGCATCGGCAGGTGGATTCTCAACCACTGCACCACCAGGGAAGCCCCTAGTTTTAAATATTAAAATAATCCCTTCGAAAACAAAATACACATAAACAATAGCTTTGTGCTTAAAATAGCCAAAAATTCAATACTTAACTACAGAAAACTAACATGGAGAAATAAATGAATTATACCTCTTAAAGAAATATCCATTTGCTTCAAACTGTTCTCTTAACATAAACTTCCCTCTGTATTCAATGATAAGTGCATCAGGAGGCAAATCTTTTGCAGATTTCAGAATTTTCTTATTTTTTTGTATATGGCTCTACAATCAGAGAAAAGTTGAGATTAACTAAAACCAGACTGCTTTCAGTCTAAATACTTAAGATATACAGTAGAAAAAGGTTTTTGTTTTATCATCTCTTGGCAAATGATATATTTACCTCTACAGGAGGTTTGAAGATCAAATTATTGGTATTCAAATCTGATTTATTTATCTCTTTTTTGTCATTTCCGTTGCCCAGTCTCAGAGCTATTCTTTGTGCCTCCCTCTGAACACCCTCACTATATTGGTTATTATTTGCCTCTTCATATCGATCCATCCATGCTTTGATTTTTGTCTCCCATCCAAAATTTGAACCATCAGATGAAGGATCAATCTCTGGAGCCGAGCCCTAAAATCATAGCAAACTAAGCATTAATATCTGGATTTTAAGTATGTATTTACACACACACACACACACACACACAAACACACACACACAATATGACAATCTATATAAAAGAATATAATATGAACCAGAAATAATGACAGGCTTTCTAAGTTGGTCCTAGTAAGAAAAAAAAAAAAAAAAAAGACCATAAGTGAGCAGCTTAATACATTTTTATACTGATGCCAGACACACGAGTTGGAAAACTGAAGGAAGCAGAGTTAAGTTGAATAGCAGAAATTTAAGCTTCACTACTGTAGCCAAATAGGGGCTTTCAATAAAATTGAAAATACCCAAAACTTTGGAGTCACTGTCAGCTAACAGTTAAAAAAAGATAGCATATAATAATTTTTTTGAGACTGCCGATATCTACTCTGTACTCACAGTTCTATTTAACCAGAATAAAATTGTAATTATTATGTAAACTATACATACTGCATATTAAGTATAAATTTATTTTCTGATATAATACTTCAACTTTTAACATGTTTTATAATAAAAATATACTTTGATATCTTAATTTTGTATAATTCCAAGATCTATAATCAACTGTCCACATGATAAATTCAACACGAGAATAAAATGTCTCACAAAATAAAGACCTTTAAGCTTAAGTGCTTGCTCCTCCTCATACCCCCTTAGTAAAATCTGTAAGATAAGATTGCTAAATGCCAAAATGAAGCAAGATGTTTTTTGCTCCATCTCTTAATGAAAATAAAAACAAAAATAAACAAATGGGACCTAATTAAACTTAAAAACTTTTGCACACCAAAGGAAACCATGAACAAAACGAAAAGACAACCTACAGAATGGGAGAAAATATTTGCAAACAAAGTGACCAACAGGGATTAACCTCCAAAGTACACAAACATATCATGCAGCTCAATATCAAAAAAACTAACAACCCAATCAAAAAATGGGCGGACGACCTAAATAGACATCTCTCCAAAGAAGACATACAGATGGCCAAGAGGCACATGAAAAGATGCTCAACATCACTAATTAGAGAAATGCAAATCAAAACTACATGAGGTTATCACCTCACCAGTCAGAATGGCCATCATCAAAAACTCTACAAACAGGGCTTCCCTGGTGGCGCAGTGGTTGGGAGTCCACCTGCGGATGCAGGGGACACGGGTTCGTGCCCCGGTCTGGGAGGATCCCACATGCCGCGGAGCGGCTGGGCCCGTGAGCCATGGCCGCTGAGCCCCGCGTACAGGAAAAAAAAAAAAAAAAAAAATCTACAGACAATAAATGCTGGAGAGGGTGTGGAGAAAAGGGAACCCTCTTGCACTGTTGGTGGGAATGTAAATTGGTACACCCACTATGGAGAACAGTATGGAGGTTCCTTAAAAAACAAAATAGAGCTTCCACATGATCCAGCAATCCTACTCCTGGGCATACGTCTGCAGAAAACCATAATTTGAAAAGATACATGCACCCCATTGTTCACTGCACCCCATTGTTCACTGCAGCACTATATACAATAGCCAGGACATGGACAATCTAAATGTCCATTGATGGATGAATGGATAAAGAATAGGTGGTAGGAATATTACTCAGCCATAGAAAGAACAAAATAATGCCATTTGCAGCAACATGGATGGATCTAGAGATTGTCAGACTGAGTGAAGTAAGTCAAAGAGACAAAGACAAGTGTCATATGATATCGCTTGTATATGGAATCTAAAACAATGGTACAAATGAACTAATTTACAAAACAGAAATAGAGTCACAGATGCAGAAAACAAACTTATGGTTTGGTTACCAAGGGGGAAAGGGGGGAGGGATAAACTGGGACATTGGGATTGACATATACACACTACTATATATAAAACAGATTACTAATAAGGACCTACTGTATAGCACAGGGAACTCTACTTAGTACTCTGTAATGACTTACATGGGAAAAGAATCTAAAAAAGAGTGGATAAATGTATATGTATAACTGGTTCACTTGGCTGTACAGCAGAAACTAACATTGTAAATCAACAATACTCTAATAAAAATTTTTTTTTAAAGAAAAAGAATGTTAAATGCCAAGCAGTGAGAAGTTACAACCTCTCAATAGATTTTAGGAAATAAAAAGGGAATCCTTTTCTCATTGGAATGCAACTTATAGAAAGGCATAATGACCACACATTTAAAGAGTTTAGTAAAGCCTGGACTCCCTCAATTACTTATTTGCAGTCTTAGGACGAAAATCAATTAATGCAGATAACAAAAACATATATCTTACCGATAGCATAATTCAAATTTATAATGGATTTATTAACACAATAAGTTTCAATTTAGTTGTTTGCAAATGCTGTTCATCAATTTTTCTACAGTACGGAACACCTTTATGAGAAGATAGATTATTTCTATAATGTGTACAACCTATCATAACTGTGAAATTTTAAAATAACATATAGATTTCATGAAAATTCTTATATATGCTGTTAGACATGTACATGTGTATGGTAACACTTACTAAAATTTACCATCAGTCCACGTTCCATATAAGTAACTAATCTTTATTACAAAAAGTACTCTATAATGAAACAAACTATAGTAAGTTGCTCAACTATTTGATAGGGGTAGGTTTCTTTTACCAATTGATCTTTTATGGAATTATATATTCTACATTATAATGACTTGATAAAGAACATTTTTATACAAATATGAAACATCACATATTTTTTGGCCTTTATTTTTATTCTTATTTTTCAGAATTTTCTATAGTGAATATGGCTTATATAATACAAAAATGTTTTTCAAATACTATACACAGAAACAAAGTTTACAATCACTTTGTTTTTTACTACCCCTATTATTTGTTTATTTATATATTGAGGTATAATCTACAATATTACATTAGTTTCAGGTGTACAGCATAGTGATTCAAAATTTTTTATTGATCATACTTCATTTAAAGTGATTATAAAATATTGGCTATATTCCCTTTGCTTATTATTATTATCATCCTTGTAGCTTTATTTATTCTATACATAGTAGTTTGTACCTCTTAATCCCCTAACCCCATCTTGCCCTTGTCCCCTCTTCCCCCACTGGTAACTACTAGTTTGTTCTCTGTATCTGTGAGTCTGTTTCTATTTATTCATTTGTTTTATTGTTTGGATTCCACATTTAAGTGATAATATACGGTATTTGTCTCTTATACGACACTACATATTAAGGTTTTCATCAGCTTTATTAAAAAACTCTATTCAGTTTTTTTTTTTTTTCTTTTTTGCTCTCCTTCCCCCCGCCCAAAAAAAATCCTCTACTAACTTGGTTTCTCTTCAATACAGTTCTTCTATATCTCTTGAGACTTTTTAATATGACAGAATTACTTATTAGAAATGTAATGATCTTAAAGATATATTCAAGTTAACGAAAAAATTTTCAAAGATGAACAAAGCATTTTTCAAATTTTAATTCCTTAGTCACTTCTTTATGTAATAAATGAAAATATTTCAGTTAAGTAAAAGATGCTCCTTCCTCATTAAGCCTGCTATTCAGATTAGATAAAATGGGAAAAAAGGAAAACCACTGGAGTATCAATAGTTGTAACAGCTTAGTAAAAAACCCTTTTTCAGACCTCTTCATTCTGGTGTCAGAGAAAAACCCATAAATACAAGTTTAATATAGTAAATATAAAACCCCCAACTTTAACATATACAGAACATTTTATAAGACTTTGGACTTGCAGTATGCTGAGTGACACCATGTATTAACATTCTTAAGAAAGAGTTCCAAAATTATGCAAGAATAATCATTGGACAGATGCTTAATGATGTTTTCCAGGAATGTGGAATAATTAATAATTATTACACTTTATACTATGGGGACAACAGATGTATTCTAACATGCTTCCCACATCCTATTTTAATATCTGGCAACTTGAGATACTCATTCTACTTTACTACCTAACCTAGAAAGTTAGAGTAACACTGTATAGTTGAACTCCGTGATCCAACAGAAACCTATCTTTTAAGGGGAGGCAGAGCTGGGGGGGCTTGTTTCTCTCAGCAATCTTGACATCTACAACATTGAGGATGTATTCGAATTAATTCAAGGCACAACTGACTACTTTGTACTTACACGGTGAATCTATGGTGATTTTATAATATTTTATAACTACTGACGACTAAATCACTAGAATTCCAACTTCGCAAAAGAGCAAAATTTCAAATTCCAAATATTATTTTGCATTTCTATATCTAGAATACTAGTAGTACTGGGGACACCGAATACAATGATAAATGAAAATTTTTAATTTTAGTATTAGAAATTTTACTATTAGAAATTACTTATATATCTCCTTTTGTTTAATGTTTTAACAGTGTTAATAAACTCCAAGAGTGGTATATTAACCTTATTATAATTCTCTATGCTCCCACTTCTGGTAAAGATAATAAGCAATCAAATGACACAGAATGAAGACAGCATAATTTACTTTATTATGAACAAGCAACCACTTAGTAAGTTCCTAGATATTTGACAATAATAAGGGCTTAAATTTAATGTGTTTACCTTAACTCTTGATGATTTCCTAGATCCTTCACGAAAGGCCTGAAATAAAATGGAATTCTGAGTTAGTTTTTTAAAAACTGGATATAATTAATATTTAAAAATGAGTTCACTCAAGCTTTTTATTGAAGTCACATACATAACACAAAATATAGTAATAACCAATATAGCCAGAACTAGGGGAATGTTGAAGTTATCTACTAAAACACTGTAATATTATTAAAAATAAATACAGACTATATAATAACATGAAAATATGTATAATATACAATGCTAAGAAAATTTCTAAATTTTCTGTGTGCTCAATATTACAATCATGGAAAAATATGTGATAAAAGTTGGAAGGTATTAAAAATATTGCAGTAGTTTTAAGTCATGATCCAAGTTTTGGGGTGGGTTAAAATAATTTTGTTATTACTTTAATTTCTAAGTCAACTAGTGAGTAATACTTGAGCACTTACTAGTAGGGACTCAAGTTATAAGCACTGTGGTGAAAAGAACTGTACTTACTCAGTAAATATTGAATGGGAGCTCTCTAATCTGCCAAGTCCTAAAGTGTTATCTAAGACTTACTTCACCACTCCACTCCCCGAAGTGTAAACTCTATTTTGAGAGACTTACGAACACTAACCCTAAAGTAGGCAATATAGTTCCTAATTTATTTAAGTTCCAAATTTATGTGCAGACTATATGTTGGGAGACAGCAAGTTTTATTAAAAAGAGGGGAAGAAAAAAGAAAAAGAGGAGGAGGAGAAGGAGAAGCAGAGGCAGCAGCAAAGAACCTTCACGTAAAACACAGAAAAAGAGCTAGGACTATGGAGAACAGGTATGTTCAGACAGGTGTACAACTGAAACAAATACAATTCTGGTACTAAAGAAATATGAAAGAAGGCACGCAATAGGAAGAAATATGTCGCATTCAAAGAAAAATTAATATACTGCACTTGTTACCTACTGAAAACAGTTATGACGTAAGACTGGCTAAAAAAAATGTAAAAGTAGGTCATGAAAGCCTTATTTAAAAAGTCGCATTTTGGGCTTCCCTGGTGGCGCAGTGGTTGAGAGTCCACCTGCTGATGCAGGGGACATGGGTTCGTGCCCCAGTCCGGGAGGATCCCACATGCCGTGGAGCGGCTGGGCCCGTGAGCCATGGCCGCTGAGCCTGCGCGTCCGGAGCCTGTGCTCCGCAAAGGGAGAGGCCACAACAGTGAGAGGCCTGCGTACCACAAAAAAAAAAGAAAAAAGTCACATTTTAAGATTCTGACTTAAATACCATATATTCTTCACTATGATGGAGGAATCCATGAAACACCTCTGAGCAGAGAAGGGATATAAAAACGGTATTTACAGAAAATGTCAGAACCAAATGCAGAATGGACTAAAGTAGAAAGAGGATAAGGTTGGAGAAATTAAAGAAGATATTACTGTACGCCAAGAGGTAATGAGGGCGTAGACTGGGTTTATAGAAGCAAAAAGGAAGAAAAATAACAATATATTGAAGAGACATTCCCAAGGAAAAATCAATAGTGCTTTTGACAATAAATCTGAATGTCAAAGACTAAAGATGACTTAAAGATTTTTAAACCTGGATAATGGCTGTGCTGTTGAAACAAAAGAAGAATTTGAAGTATGATGAAAGAAGATGCAAGTTTGGTTTACAGAGGAAACACTAAAAGAAAAATAGAACATTAATAAGTAAGTAATATGTGCTAACCATAGTTTTATGAAAAAATTAATATCAAATTTGAAAAATTCTTTTCAAGTAAAATTAGAAAATTTAAAAATTTTTTTAAAAATTTAAAATCCTTATATATGGGTCACAATACACAATCCATGTCTTTAACAATGTTAGCGCTTCATGCCAAAGTCCTGAATTGCTAAAACACCAACCAACAATACCTTAATAGGGTTTTATGAGTATTTTTTAAATGTCATCTGTCCAGAATGTCTATTGTTAACTCCATTCACATTTTTAACAGTTAGCCATAACAAAAGGCTGAATAAAAAGCAAAATTAAGATATATCCTTTTGCTATATATTTTTAACTACATATTGCCCCCAAATAATAGTAAAAACTTAACAGTAAAGCAAACTAAATCTTTTATGCCCAGTTCCTGGATTTTTTTTTTCTAATCCTTATCAAATATTACTAACTTAACATGAGAGAAAAAATTCTGTTTTTAAATATAAAACAATATTCTGAAACAAATAAGCTGTGCTCCAAGACAGAATTCATTTTATTTTATTTTATTTTTATTTATTTATTTTTTGATTCATTTTAAATAGCCAAAAGTCATTCCAGCCAGAGAAAAAGCAAAATCTATGCTTTACTTTTTTTCTCTATGCTTTATTTAAAAAGTAGATTTGTTAATCTAGATGACCTAAAAATAGAACTACACAAGGATAATGTTTCCAAGTAACTTTTATATAGTAAACAAAGAAGGCATAATTTGAAAGCAGATGAAAAAATTAGGTCAATACCTAAACATGAGTTCCTAAATTGTAAAAAGCACTTAATAGACAATCACTTTCTCTGCATAAGTTACAATCTGAGATGAGGAAAATAATGAAATAAAGCAAAACGTGCTTAAGTGCTGTAATAATAGGTTCAAGTGCCACAATGAAATGCAAAGAAAGATCATCATTGCAAATTTCATCGAAAAAAGTAGTGCTTTAGATGGGCCTCAAAGTAGAGTAGTTTAAAAGATAAAGATGGAGAAGAGAATATTCTAAACAATGAAGGGAACAGCTTAAGTAAAGATAACATATCAGAAATCAGAGGTAGAATTTGGTAATAGTTGTCCAGACTGAATAAAATACAGGGAGAAGAACAGCAAAATTAGAGATACATACGTGAAGACTGCTAGAATGAAGACTTAATTTTAACAGGGAGGTGAAATTAGAAAATGAAAAAGGTATTTTAAAGTACATGCTGCCGGACTTCACTGGTGGCACAGTGGTTAAGAATCTGACTGCCAATGCAGGGGAAACCGGTTCGAGTCCTGGTCCGGGAAGATCCCACACGCCGCGGAGCAACTAAGCCCATGCACCACAACTACTGATCCTGCGCTCTAGAGCCCACAAGCCACAACTACTGAGCCTGCGCACCTAAAGCCTGTGCTCCACAACAAGAGAAGCCACCACAGTGAGAAACCTGCACACCGCAATGAAGAGTAGCCCCCACTCACCTCAACTAGAGAAAGCCTGCGCACAGCAACCAAGACCCAACGCAGCCCCCAAAATTAGTTAATTAAATGTAAAAAAAAGAAAAAAAAAAAAAAGTACATCCTGCCTATTAAATAACCAAATAATATCATGAAGAATTACTCAAAAAAAATGATTTTATACCTAGGTATAATTTCACTCTTTAATAAATATATAGTCATTATGGAAAGTATCTTTTACCTTACATGACAAAAAACTTCATTAGAAATTATAACAAATTTATTAAAAAGTGGCTTATAAATAGTTTTCTGCCATCATACCCTGGTGATATTTTAATACAAAAATTTAAGTGAGAAAAATCTAGATAGTAAGAAATTCAACAAATGTGGAGCCTTATTAAAGTGATTAAATATGATTCAGAGACAAATAGCTATAAACAACCATTCACAATCATTATATGCTCCTCTACCTGTTTATAAGCTATTAAAAATTTAGAACTGTTATTTCTGTTTTCTAAAACAACAACCTTCACTAAATCTTATTTTAGCTTTTGCATTTCTATGACTAGTCTCATCAGCGTGATGATTTAAAGCAGTTTGCAAACATTTTTCTCTACTCCATTTCAATCTTTAAAACAAGTTAAAAATTTTAAATGAGTTTAAGCTTAGATCCTGCTACCTTCTCTAGCTACTATCCATTACTCCTACCACTTCCTATCTACTCATCCTCAAAATAGGAAAAACTTACTTTTTTACATTTTGAAATGTTTTGTTCTTTCTCCCCACATTTTTTCCTTCTTTTATCATTAACCTTGGAAACTCTTGAAGCAGTTAAAGTAATGGATGTCGGGGTATGCTGAAATGCAGTATATAATTCCACAGGAACCTCATCACCACTCTCAGTTGCACTGGTATCACCATCTTCAAAGGCAAAATAAAAATTATAGCACAAGTAAGACTTCTACTTCAAACAATAAAACAGCATTCCACATGACAAACTATTATTCCCCCATCTTGCTGAAGAATAAACATTTTTTTTCACTTCCTCACTCAGTAAGACACATTTAAATGCAAACTGCAAATATATTTCTCATATGTTAAACTAGAAAGGATACAAAATCTGACAACACACTCAGGTGGTGTGACTGTGGGAAACAGACACTTACAAACATAGCCAGTGGAAATTCAAAATTCTCTATGAAGGGGAATTTAGCTATATCTAGCAGAATTCTATATACACTTACCCTCTTCACCCAGCAACCCCATTTCTAAGGATCTATCCACAGATAAAAATGGGAAAAGTACAAAAAAACCCTTATCCAAGAGGGTTTCATGATGTTACTATTTGTAATAACAAAAACACTGGAAACACCCCAAATGTCCATCAAACAGTTCAATAAACTATGGTTATTCAAAACCAGTTGTATTGGTGGCAACACGTTTTATAAGCCAAAGTGAAAGTTTAGCATATGTTACAACTTCAAATCCTGTTCCTAAAAATGAAATAAACACTACTGCACATGATCAACTAATGGATCACCATCTTTCAAAAGAGCAAACATATTTTACTTCTTTAAACCAATAGGTTACCTATGTGCAAGAAAATATGGATGATTTTAGATTTTATTTATTTTCCATATTTCCTAAAATAAATACATTATTGTTCTATAAAATCTGTAAAAAAGAGTATTTAAAATCTACACTTGAGATTGTAAATTATACATACAATCAACGTTCATTAGCCAGGAGTTTACGTCTGACTAAAAAATATGCAGGCCACTTATTCTCTCAATCATACTAAAGTTAATTTAGTATAGATCCTTTTCACCCACCTGACATATTTTCCCTTTTCCGGCGTTGTAGCAGCACCGCCCTCTCTTTATCCAAACTCCTATATTAAAATATTAACATGATTATTTATAAACTTTCATAAATTTAGATATAAAGTAGATCTATTTTAAATGTGAGAAACTTTATAATTTCACTAATGTTCTTACTGAAAAATGAACAGTATAAAATATATGTACTATCACTTGCCTTACAGTTTAGATTTAATCTAGCATAATTAGCAATAGATACCAGTTAAGTTACTCTGTTGTGTTAAGAAAATCATTTTTTACTTTGGAAACAAGTACTTTTTTTTTCCAAACTGAAAAAAGCAAAAAGTCTGGGGGGAAATGTTAGTGTAATTATTGCATTATTACTATTTGCCTAAATTATTTCCAATTTTGAAATAATAAACACTAAACATTTAACAATTAAGCAAAATATTTCATTAACCACCCCCAGCCTCCGCTCATGAAGTACATCATCCATAGTAACTGTTTACTTACCCCCCTCTCCGCCCCCAAAGCATTTTCACTGTCTAAACTTATTAGTCTAAATGTCAAATAACTAGATATAATTCTTAGATGGGAACTGTGATGGCAGAATAAGAGCAAAGAGAAAAGAACAATAAGCAGATATCACTAAAGTGACTGTCCTCCCTAATGGTCAGTTTTTAAGCAACCCTCACTGAAAATCAGCAGATATTTACCCCATGATTAAAAAGAAAAGATTTTAATATGTTAAAAAACCCCAACTATCTGGAAAAAGGCTAGTAACTATTATAAAGTGAAACAAAATCAAAGAAAAACCTCACTCAAACAAGGATGTCCACTCTCACCACTCTTTTTTTTTTTTTTTTTTTTTTCAGAAGGGCACAAGCAACTGATGGTTGCAAGGCCTCACCACTCTTATTCAACAGTTTTGGAAGTCCTAGCCATGACAATCAGAGAAGAAAAAAAGAAATCCAAATTGGAAAAGAAGAAGTAAAACTGTCACTGTTTGCACATGACATGATACTATACATAGAAAATCCTAAAGATGCCATGAGAAAACTACTAGAGCTCATCAATGAATGTGGTAAACCTGCAGGATACAAAATTAATGAACAGAAATCTCTTGCATTCCTATACACTAACAATGCAAGATCAGAAAGAGAAATTAAGAAACAATCCCATTTACTGCAATGAAAAGAATAAAATACCTAAGAATAAACCTACCTAAGGAGGCAAAAGACCTGTACTCAGAAAACTATAAAAAACTCATGAAAGAAATCAAAGATGAAACAAACAGATGGGAGAAATATACCATGTTCTTGGATTGGAAGAATCAATATTGTGAAAATGACTATACTACCCAAAGCAACCTACAGATTCAATACAATCCCTAACAAATTACCAATGGCATTCTTCACAAAATTAGAACAAAAAATTTTACAATTTGTATGAAAACACAAAAGACTCTGAATAGCCAAAGCAATCTTGAGAAAGAAAAACGGAGCTGGAGGAATCAGACTCCCCGACTTCAAACTATACTACAAAGCTACAGTAATCAAGACAGCATGGTACTAGCACAAAAACAGACATATAAATCAATGGAACAGGATAGAAAGCTCAGAGATAAACTCATGCACCAATGGTCACCTAATCTATGACAAAGGAGGCAAGACTATACAGTGGAGACAAGACAGCCTCTTCAATAAGTGGTGCTGGGAAAACTGGACAGCTACATGTAAAAGAATGAAATTAAAACACTCCCTAGCACCATACACAAAAACAAACTCAAAATGGATTCGAGACCTAAATGTAAGACTGGACACCATCAAACTTTTAGAGGAAAACATAGGAAAAACACTCTTTGACATAAACCACAGCAAGATCTTTTTTGATCCACCTCCTACAGTAATGAAGATAAAAACAAAAGTAAACAAATGGGACCTAATTAAACTTAAAAGCTTTTGCACAGCAAAGGAAACCATAAACAAACCGAAAAGACAACCCTCAGAATGGGAGAAAATATTTGCAAACAAAGCAAGCAACAGGGGATTAATCTCCAAAATATACCAACAGCTCATGGAGCTTAATATAAAAAAAAAACTAACAACCCAATCAAAAAATGGGCGGACGACCTAAATAGACATCTCTCCAAAGAAGACATACAGATGGCCAAGAGGCACATGAAAAGATGCTCAACATCACTAATTATTAGAGAAATGCAAATCAAAAGGTATCACCTCTCACCAGTCAGAATGGCCATCATCAAAAAATCTACAAACAGTAAATACTGGAGAGGGTGTGGAGAAAAGGAAACCCTCTTGCACTGTAGGTGGGAATGTAAATTGATACAGCCACTATGGAGAACAGTATGGAGGTTCCTTAAAAAACTAAAAATACAACTATCATATGACCCAGCAATCCCACTATTGATCATATACCCTGATAAAACTGTAATTCAAAAGAACACATGTACCCCAATATTCACTGCAGCACTATTTACAATAGCTAGGATATGGAAACAACCTAAATGTCTAACAATAGATGAATGGATAAAGAAGATGTGGTATATATATACAATGGAATATTACTTAGCCATTAAAAGGAACAAAATTGGGTCATTTGTAGAGATGTGGATGGACCTAGAGTCTGTCATACAGAGAAAAGTAATTCAGAAAAACAAATATTGTACATTAATGCATATACGTGGAATCTAGAAAAATGGTAGCGATGAACCTACTTCCAGGGCAGGAAAAGAGATGCAAACATAGAGAATGAACATGTGGACACGTCAGGGGGTGGGGGGAAAGGGGAGGGTGGGATGAACTGGGAGATTAGGACAGACATACATACATTACCACACGTAAAACAGATAGCCAGTGGGAACCTGCTATAAAGCACAGGAAGCTCGGCTTGGTGCTCTGTAATGAGCTAGATGGGTGGGATGGGGGGGTGCGGTCGGAGGGAGTTCCAAGAGGGAGGGGATATATGTATACATATAGCTGATTCACTTTACTGTACAGCAGAAACTAAGACACTGTAAGGCAATTATACTCCAATAAAAAAGAAAAAAGGAAAAACCTCACTCATAATAAACAAATGAAAAGTATCAATAAAACACTGAGATTGCCATTTCTCACCTAGTTAAACCAGCAAAAATCCAAGTCCATCAAAAACTCTACTGTGAGGCTGGGGAAAATAGGCATGCTTATCCATGACTGCTGGGAATTCAAAACTGGACAGTTGCTACTGGAGGGGAATTTGGCAATATCTGACAAAATTTGATATATACCTTTACCCTTTTAATGAACAATCCCACTTCCACTTGCAATTACACAAGACTGGAAACAACTCAAATGTCCACTCAAAGGGCTGAATAAACTATAGTACAGGAAATGATGGAGCACCTTGAAGCTACAGAAAGAAGTGAGTCAATCTCTATATTACTACTATGAAGTGAACTTCAGGATATATTTTTAAGACAAAAAACTAATGTGGCAAAAACTCTACATAATATACTACTGCTTATCTAAATAAGGAGGGGAATACATATATATATATGTGCATATCTGTTTCTAATATAACAAACAATGGAAGGAATAATCAATTTTTTAAAAATTGTTACTTCCAAAGTGGAAGGAACAGGGGTCGTATAAGTTAGACCTATTTGAATGTACCTTGTCTTAAATATTTAACTTTAGAATGATGTGACTACTTCTTATATAATTAAACAAGCAAATAATTATAAAAAATAAAGTACAAAAAGCAATCCTTAAAAATAAAATTGCTGCATTACTCATCCATTTCTGGTAGGAATGAAAAATGATATAACTAGTCTGCAAAATAATTTGACAATTTCTTATAAAACTGAACATGCAACCAACTACCATATGACCAAGCAATTGCACTCTTGGGCATTTATCCCAGAGAAAACAAAACTTAGGTTTACACCAAAACCTGTATACAAATGTTCAGAGCAACTTTATTTGTAATAGCCAAAAAGTGGAAATGACCCAAATGTCCTTCAGTAGGTGAGTGGTTAAACAAACTCTGGTACATATATACCACATAATACTACTTAAAAATAGAAAAAAGTGAAATACTGATATATGCCACAAATTAGCTGGCTTTGCAGGGAATTATGCTCAGTAAAAAAAAAGCCAATCCCAAAAGGTCACATACTGTGTGATTCCATTTATGTAACATTCTTGAAACGACAGAATTACTGGAGTATAGATTTAGTGGTTGCCAAAGGTCAGGGATGGGAGGGGTAAGAGGTGGGAGGTAGGTATGGCTAGAAAAGGCAACATGAGGGATCTTTGTGATTGAAATGTTTTGTAGCTTGACTATACCAATGTCAATATTCTGGCTGTGATATTGTATAAACAGTTTTGCAAGATGTTACCACTGGGAGAAATTGAATAAAAGATATGCAGGATCTCTGTATTATCTCACAAATGCATGCAAACCCACATTACTTCAAAAGTTTTAATTTTTAAAAAATCAAAAAATAAAACTAGGGGGCTTCCGTGGTGGCGCAGTAGTTAGGAGTTCACCAGCCGATGCAGGGGACATGGCTTCGTGCCCCGGTCCGAGAAGATCCCACATGCCGCGGAGCGGCTGGGCCCATGAGCCATGGCCACCGAGCCTGTGCGTCCGGAGCCTGTGCTCCGCAGCGGAAGAGGCCACAGCAGTGAGAGGCCTGCGTACCGCAAAAAAAAAAATAATAATAAAATAAAATAAATAAAACTAATAACCTAACCCAGAAGTGTGTACCCAGTTGGTGTTATAACCACACAATAAAATTCTTTCAAGAGACTTTAATCACAAAAAATTAACTATACATCCCCGCAGAAAATACCTTACAAGAAAAAAAAAGTTCTAAACTGTTTTACATAATCATATTGTCACAGGTGCTATTGTTGGTACTGTTACTCTGAGACTGTTACATTCTTCTATGGGATTAAACAGTTGAGCAAATTACAGGATACTCTAATTACACTACTGTATGTGTTGTTGAGAACTAGGATAAAAAGAGACACAGATGGAATACAGAAACAGTTAAATGAAAACCCTGTACAGCTGACCTCTGCACAATGTGAGGGCTGGGGTGCCGAAATGCAGAGTGTGTAGTTCTGTACTATTTACTACTGAAAAAATTCCATGCATAAGTGGACATGCACAGTTCAAACCTATGTTGTTCAAAGGTCAACTGTATTCCTAAATTTAAATTGCAATTATCTGTATAAACTCATGTACTTTATTTTTAAAATAAACAAACAGACAAAACTTATAGTAGACTAGGTTCATCTACTAAAAAGACCTAGCAACGCTGAGTAGTTCCAGAGGAAGGAGCATTACTAGCTCTCAGATTCTGGTCTTGAAAACCAATTCTGAGTGTGGGTCACAGAAGTATAAGATAAGCCTGAGACATCTTATTGTGTTAGATTGCACAAAGCTAGCAAGTACTACTAGGTATCGTCAAAAGGACCGCAAAGCCAACCCGCAGTGGTTCCCATTGACCAAAAATGGGACAAAATTTGAACATAAATAAGGATAATAGGGGGACTTCCCTGATGGCACAGTGGTTAAGAATCTGCCTGCCAATGCAGGGGACACGGGTTCGATCCCTGGTCTGGGAAGATCCCACATGCCATAGAGCAACTAAGCCCATGTGCCACAACCACTGAGCCTGCACTCTAGAGCCTGCGAGCCACAACTACTGAAGCCCATGTGCTCTAGGGCCAGCATGCTGCAACTACTGAAGCCCATGTGCCTAGAGCTGCTGCACTGCAACAAGAGAAGCCACTGCAATGAGAAGCCCGCACAGTGCAACGAAGAGTAGCCCCCACTTGCCACAACTAGAGAAAGCCCGCACACAGCAATGAAGACCCAACACAGCCCCCTCCGCAAAAAAAAAAAAAAAAAAAAAAAGATAATAGGGACCTCCCTGGTGGTACAGTGGATAAGACTCCATGCTGCCAATGCAGGGGGCCCAGGTTCTATCCCTGCTCCGGGAACTAGGTCCCACACGCATGCTGCAGCTAAGAGTTTGCATGCCTCAACTAAGGAGCCTGCGTGCCACAACTAAGGAGCTGACAAGCCACAACTAAGGAGCTGGCGAGCTGCAACTAAGAAGCCCGTGAGCCACAACTAAGCAGCCCGCATGCCAAAACTAAGGAGCCCGCATGCCAAAACTAAGGGGCCCGCATGCCAAAACTAAGGAGCCCGCCTGCCGTAACTAAGACCCTATGCAACCAAATAAATAAATATTTTAAAAGAAAGGAATAACTGCAACAGACTGATATCCAATATGTTTAAATCCCTGACTTCATAATGCCACTTAAAATTCTTAGAATTAACATGTCATTAATTTGCAACCCCTAATAAATTAATGGATCTTAAAAATAACCATCAATGGGTCCCATTCAGATATTATAAGATGTGTCACCTGACAGAACACAATGTATGAAAGTCTTATCCCCCTGCCCCAAAAAAGGCGGGGGACCTAAATCGAATCACACACCTATTTACAGAAATATCTCTAGAGAGAAATCTGTTAAATCATGATAATACAATTGGCAAACTCACCAGGATAAACAATTCAGTCCCTTAAAGAAACACACTGCAAAGGAGACTGGGGTTGGTGGGGTAAGGGGTGTAGCTTTAGATTACTAGAGACTTAAAAGAGATGTATAGCTACCAATCGATAATTTAAGAATGGCTGGACTGGGGCTTCCCTGGTGGCACAGTGGTTGAGAGTCCGCCTGCCGATGCAAAGGACACGGGTTCATGCCCCGGTCCGGGAAGATCCCACATGCCGCGGAGCGCCTGGGCCCATGAGCCATGGCCGCTGTGCCTGCGCGTCCGGAGCCTGTGCTCCGCAACCAGAGAGGCCGCAGCGGTGAGAGGCCCGCGTACAGCAAAAAAAAAAAAAAAAAAAAAAAAATGAATGGCTGGACGTAATAGATTTTGTTGCATGTATCAATATAATCGTTTTGTGGTTACAGATTTTTGTTAAAGAATTCTTTTATAGATACATACTGATATACACACATACATACTGAAATACATAAGGATACATATGAATGAAATAATATATTTGAGATTTGCATTAAAACAATATGTGAAGGAGAAAAATACACAGCAATGTAAATGAAAAAAGATTATTGACAATTGTTGAAGCTGAGTGGTGGTAACATGCAGGTTCATTACACTATTACTTTTATATAGGTTTGAAATGTCCATTAAAAAAAAATTTTTTTTAAAAAGCACAAAAAAGAAATGGGAAGAAAACACATTACTGCCAACAGGCAGAATGATAGTATAAGCCCTGCAAAATTCTGTAACTAACGAAATGTCCTTCTAGCAACTTTTTAACATAATTTGCAGTCCACTGAAAAAAAGATGTCATCACTTAAAAAATGCATTATTTTATGCATCATTAAAAACCCTAGAAAATAAACCATGACACATTATCAATGGGAAGATTCTTCTTGATTTTAGAGATGTCAGAATGGAAAAAGAAAAAAACCCAAAAAACAAACCAAACCATAGAAAGGAAACTTCTTCCATCTTAGATTTGATGAAATACAGTATCCATTAATTGTTTAATCTAGAATTCATACATAAATTTCTAATAACTAAAGATTACCTCAGTAAAATTACTGGCAATTTTATTGTATGTACAACTTACCTAGGCTGACAACGTTCACAAAGATATGTATCAGGAATATGCTGCCTGTCAATCCCCATGCAGTCAATATGTTGCCAAACACTTTAAAAAGGAAAAAAAAAAGAAAAGCAGAACATATAAAATATTACTAAAATCATCCTTAAATTAAGATTTGATATTCCATTTAACTATCAGTTAATAAGTGCCTACTTTGAGTTTAGCAGTGTAAAAGGTAATGTGAAGAATTCATAGAAATATGTCCTCGGGAAGATAAAACTTTGAGATGCAAAAATAAGAGGACAAATATAGGATATTATATATATGCTATACATTTCTAAAGCAAATATAATTTTAAAATGTAAAAGGTATACATTACAAATATTATTAGAAATCACAAACTGGAGATGTCCACAATGCTTGGAATTAATGGGAAAAGAATCCTAGAGAATAATGGACTTGAAGAGAACCTCATTTGGGAAATTAAGAAGAAAAGACCTCATTATAGCAACATTTTCTCAAGTAGACAGATACCGGGAGCAACAGCAAGAAGGCAGTTAATATATCTGAAGAAGAATGTTCGTTTTGAGAAACAGAGGGAGATAAAACTGAATTAGTAAAATTCAGTCAGATTATATACAACCTGGAATGTCAGGATTTGCGGAGCATTCCTCTAATAGGCAACAGGTAACAACTAGAGGTTGCTTTGATGGTATACAGTGTTAATTCAAAGAAGTTAAGAAACTGGAGGCATAAAAATCAACCAAGAGGCTTTTCCAGCATTCCAGATCTAAGTTAAAGAACAACAGAAAGAACTAGAATGATGGCAGAGAAGATGAAGTTAAAGAATCCAAGAGTCATTTCATAAAGATAGAGACTAAACCTATTATGAACCATTTTTAATGTGATACATGGACCAACTTGAGGCAAATTTCTCAATGCTATTATTTTGCATTTTATTGCCAAGACTTTAATTGGTCTAAAGTTGATATATATGCCTGTTTCTAAAAATAGTCTTAATTATTCCTTATATAATAATGAGCTACTTTTAATATATAGCTACTGAGTTAACTGCTATGATCTTGCTCTTTACTTCTTAACTGAGGATGTTGGGACAAGAACTGGTAGAATGTGAAAGGTAATGGACTATGTATCAAAGATGTAGGGGAAAAAGTTTAAAAGAAAAGCAGAGCACCTGACATGGAGAGTCAGAATAACAAATTAGGTTAAATTTGGGGGCTAAGTAATGATGTCATGCAGACCACAGAAGAAATAAAACTAGAAAATGAATAAATAATCAGAGCTCTAGATGTCAAACTTGAAAGAGATGATTATGGGCAGTAGGTACATGAAAATATATAGAGGCAAGTGTAAAACAAGAATAGAGAAAAAGAGATTAAGCCTTGGAGTATACTACAGGTTAAGCAGTAGAAAAGTAGAATAACAAAAAATAAATTCATAACAAATAGAGCAGTTGCTAAAAAGCAAATACCTTGAATAATCCAAAATACGTGAACTGGTCCTTCAAGAATTTGTAGATAGGTATAAGTCCTAAGGACTATTTCACTCTTTTCTAACAGGTATAATTCTATATTATATATAGATCATTGTAATTAATCAAAATAAAAACACTTTAGATTATGCATTAAAATAAAAATATTGTCCAATGGTATGTAATTTATCACGTAAGACAAAATCAGCAATGAGAAAGCTATTTTATATGATTGGTTAAAATATGAGTTCAGATTTGCTAATAAGTAGCTAATTAAAAAATAATGAGGAAAACAAGTTATCAGAGAAGTTATGTTTTTAGTTTTTAAATTCAACTCCTGAATAAGCTCACTGAGGTGACTGCTTATGGTAATAGTATGTACCGTAAGTTTATTTTTAAATTTTAAAAAGCATCACAATATATTTTTATTATGAAAATTAACTCAAAGCCTTAATATTACAACTTCCCATAAAAATAACATCAAATTTCACATTCCACTTATGACTAATTGTCCCCCTTTTTGGCAAAGGTAAATCAACTTTTTCCATATATAACCTAAACTGCATGTTTATATCAATAACATCCCACTCCTAATCACCTAACTTAATAGATGGGAACAAGATTACAAATAATGCAAAGTAATTTCTATGTGGCTCAACAATGCATTTTTACACTATTCAAATATGGGTACTATTTCAAATAAAATGATGAAGCTATGCCTTAAGACCAGATCCAGGACATTCTGTAAACTATCAAACTTTCTTATCCTCTACAGTACATTGCTTAAATACTCTCTGCTTCCCAGCCTATGCAGGGGATGGACTAAGTAACTTTCAGGTTGAAATCCTACTGTTCCCTCTCCATCCTCCCCAACTCCCTCCCACCAGGAAAAAAAAAAAAAAAAAAAAGAAGAAGAAAGAAAACAAAACCCCACTTTCTCTCCCAATCACACCTTCTCTAGGGGAGGAGGCCTTTCTTGGTGGTTGAACCAGGGTTGGGGGAGGGGAGACTGTGGTTCTGGTTCAAGGAGACTCCAGAGTGCTGCAAGGTTCAAGTCAAAAGGAGGTGAGAGAGTCAGGTCAAACAAACATCAATCAAAATGTATAATTCTTCCAAACTGGAAAATCACAGTTGACTATACAGCACAAATAATTCCAAAGGAAATACACAGGACTCAATTCTCCTCTCATTTCTGTCTTGTCTACTTTATGTAGTTGTATTACTACTGAATGAGTAAAAAGAGAGATGTGATTCTGTATGAATAAAGTTCAGAACTGATTGCCTATTACTCAATTAACAACGAGGATTTCTAAGAAAAACTCTAGGATAGCTTTTTTCCCATAGGGGTATTTCCTAGGAGCAAAACAGACTGCACTGACAGTAGCAAAAGTATCTCTTAAAAAATGCATTTATCAATTCCTTCAAAAGTCACTTTATTTTTTCCAACATTAACAATCACAAAGGTTAGCACCATTCAAGAAAAATAAGCAAATGGCATGAAACATTTTACCTGCATTTGTCACAACAGATCATGTATCCATCATCATGTGTAAAACCACATATACACCTGGTTACATCAGTACCATAACTTCCATCCTCAGATGTGCTGATTGTAGTAGCACTGGAAGTTTCATCAAAATTAGGAGTGGTAAATATGCCTACTTCATTTTTGCTAATAAGAACTGATGGAGGAGGGGAAGCCGGAGGTGTTGGAGGAGGACGAGCACCATAATTATGGTCCTGGATAATTAATCACAAATACATCATAATGTAATTTCAATAACAATATAAACTAAGCAACTTAAATAAAATTCAATCCTTAATTTAAATATTTGAGAAAGATGAAATTGGCCCACTTCTTCCTTAATACCTTTAAAATAATGAATTGGTGAAACTAGATACAGAACCTTGGTCACCTTCACAATGCGAGATGTGAGAATAGTGGTTAAAAAAAAAAAAAACTCAGGAAACTGGAGGCTAAAGAATAACAAAAACAATTACAAAAGACATATTATCACTATAAAGTATACAATAGGGATTTTTAAAGTTTTGGCAACATTGAATAAGTTAGCTTAAACAAGCTTTCATTTTCTCAGCTATGAAATGGGGATGAAAATTATACCTATCTTATGAGGTTGTTTTTGAAGACTAAGTTAGATAATATATGCAAAAATGCTTAGCACAGAGTCTGACATAAGTGCTAAATAAATGGTAACTATATAATTACTATATAATTTAGAATCAACAGTAGATAGTACAATTCTATCTAGTCTTTTTATAGAGAAGGTAAAGAATTATAATACTAAACTATTAATAGCATAAAAAAGCAAAATAATAATAATATAAAAACTTCTAGGGAATTCCTCTTATAGAATTTTAAACCCTTGAATAAATACAATTAGATCAATGAAAAAACTAAACTACGAATTACAAACCTAATTGTTTAGATAGTATAAAACAAGTCTGCTTTTTAAATATTCAGTTTTAGGCACAATACCACACACACAACTTTCAACCTTTAGATATAAAAAATATATATCGATTTATATACAGATATAAAACATACCCTTCCAGAGAAATGTTTGACACTTACCGCATAGGGCAGACCAATGTAACTGTGTGAATGATGCGAGCTGCTGGTATATAACTGGTGGGGATAACTGTTGGATTTCTCAACTACCACAGGGCTAGCTTCTACAGATTCTGGTCTGGAGGGAAAAAAGTTGCATCAAAGAGAATTCCATTGATTTTTTTCCTTTCAATCTATTTAAAATTATAAGCACTTATTTTATTGGCTATCAAATAAAATGTCTTTAAAATGTCTAAAACAGACACCCTGTGGATATGATATATCCTATCCAGAGTCTGCATCACTAAAACAAACTTTTAATGAAGTACAATAAATGTCCCCCCTTCAAGTTCAGATACAGTTTCCCTATCATTAAAAAAAATTAGTAGAGATTAAACATTGCTTAATATACTCAGTGGCACTGGGGACACTATGCACAGGATGGAGAAAAGTGGTAGAAATAATTTAAACAAGACTAAGGACATACTGAATCCATATGGACCCCAAATTGAATGTGAAGTATACATTTCAATGTCAAAGCTTCATGTATGTGTTAGTGTGTCAAGATTTAACAAAGCCTTGGAAATATCAGAAAACCTAAGGAACAGGAAACCTCACAATGAACCAAGGTTTGCTTAAGAAAAAAATGTAACTAGCAGCCTATGGTAGTGTAAGATCAGCAGTTCTGGCTTGATAATGGCCAAATGATGACGACCTAACCAACCACTGCTACAACTGAGAGTAACCACCGGCTGTGGTTGGCTTATAAATTCCCTGGCCTAGCATTTTACATTCACCACTTTCCCAAATTCTTTACTTATATCAATCTTCCTGAGCCCTAGCCTGATAATTCCTATTGATCAGTGTGGTAGTGAACCTACTTCTGAGGGCAATTCACACTGAAATTAATTTCTCCCTTGCACACACACACAACATGACTCATTTCTGTGCCTTTATTCTTACCAACGCCACCCTTTGAGATGATTTTCATAACCCTTATGCTACCTCTTATTCAAAACCTTCCCTTAGAATTTAGTACTACTTGCAGTCTTCATGGTTTAACGCTTCTTAATGCAGTTACAATCTAATTGGTCAAATTTCTATTGTCAATTATTTCTTGATATACTGCCCCCCTCCACTCATCCCCTGCACAAAGTCTCAATTTTGCTCTAAGTGACTGCTGCTTGGGATCCAGTGTGCTAAAATCAGTAAAGAGAGGAGGCACAAACCGAGGTCAAGTGGTTCTGAAGGAGATTACAAAAGAAGAGCCTCCAAAATGTTCTGGATATTTAGAAAACCAGTACTCACCTATTATCTATGCTGTTATGTTAACATTTTACTTGCATAATCTTTTTATTTTATTTTTATTTTTATTTTGCGGTATGCGGGCCTCTCACCGTTGTGGCCTCTCCCGTTGCGAAGCACAGGCTCCAGACGCGCAGGCCCAGCGGCCATGGCTCACGGGCCCAGCCGCTCCGCAGCATGTGGAATCGTCCCGGACCGGGGCACGAACCCGCGTCCCCTGCATCGGCAGGCGGACTCTCAAGCACTGCGCCACCAGGGAAGCCCCCACTTAATCTTTTTAAAAAACATGTTTCTTAATCCCAAAATTAATACATGCTCATTGTACAAACTTTAAAACAGAAGTACATAAGAAAGTGAAAGATCATGTCTTCATCCAAACCTTACACACCCATGTTAAGATGCCATGTATCCCCCTCTAAATTTGTCTATCCATAAATACAAATAACAGTTGTTTTTTTTTTTTTAATGAGAATGTACAATACGTATTCACATTTGTTTTTTCAATCTTTCACTGTCAACACATATCTACCTTATTTTTGGTAATAACTGATTTATTTCATTATATGAATGTACCAGTTTATTTAACAAATTCCCTTTTGGTAGATGTTTAAATTGATTCTATTTTTCAGTGTTAAAGGTATCACTGAAATTGTACACCCTTCTATACATTGTTTTCTGCTTACATGGCAGTATTTCTACAACATGGATTCCTGGAGGCAGAAATGCTGAACAAAAGGGTAAATGCACATAAAATCAATACATACTGCCAAACTACCTTTGATTACAATATTGATTCCTTTAGAATTCTTTTAAAAATACTTAGAGGGGGGCTTCCCTGGTGGCACAGTGGTTGAGAGTCCGCCTGCCATTGCAGGGGACACGGGTTTGTGCCCCGGTCCGGGAAGATCCCAACATGCCGCAAAGCGGCTGGGCCCGTGAGCCATGGCTGCTGAGCCTGCACATCCAGAGCCTGTGCTCCGCAACGGGAGAGGCCACAACAGTGAGAGGCCCACGTTCCGCAAAAAAGAAAAAGAAAAAAAAAATACAGAGGGAAGAAGTGGGTTTTTAGCAATTCCTGACCTATTATTAAAGCAAGATGTAGGAATTGTGGCCATTATAAAAAGATTCAATCTTAGGGATTTAGAGTGTGGCAAAAAATTTGTATTTTGGAATAGATAATGGTTGGGAATTAAAAAAATAAGACTTTCAGTGCAAATAAAGATAAATTCAAGCATGTAAACAAGCCACAAATCCTTTGCATAACCTCATGATTCAAATTAAAGCTATACAGCACTATTCACGATAGCCAAGACATGGAAACAACCTAAATGTCCATGAACAGATGAACAGATAAATAAGATGTAGTACATATATACAATGGAATACTACTCAGCCATAAAAAAGAATGAAATAATGCCATTTGCAGCAACTTGGATGCAACTAGAGATTATCATACTAAGTGAAGTATGTCAGAAAGAGAAAGACAAATACCATATGATATCACTTATATGTGGAATCGAAAATATGGCACAAATGAACCTATCTACAAAACAGAAATAGACTCACAGATATAGAGAACAGACTTGTGGTTGCCAAGGGGGAGGGGGGGCGGGAGAGGGATGGACTGAAAGTTTGGGGTTAGTAGATGAAAACTATTACATTTAGAATGGATAAACAACATGGTCCTACTGCATAGGACAGGGGCTATATCCAATCTCCTAGGATAAACCATAATGGAAAAGAATATAAAAAAGAATGTATATATGTGTATAACTGAGTCACTTTGCTGTACAACAGAAATTAGCACAACACTGTAAATCAACTATACTTTAATATTATAAAATAAAAAATTAAAGTTGTAAATACTAACAAGTTGGCAATGCAAGAAGGCAGAAATACTTCATCAAGATTCTCATTTCTAATGCTGCTACTTAATAAAAGTAATTTTAAAAAGAAGGTAACAATTGTTAAAAAAAAAAAAAAGGGTTGACATATTTTTTTTTTTTTTTTTTGCGGTATGCGGGCCTCTCACTGTTGTGGCCTCTCCCGTTGCGGAGCACAGGCTCCGGACGCACAGGCTCAGCGGCCATGGCTCACGGGCTTAGTTGCTCCGCGGCATGTGGGATCTTCCCGGACCAGGGCACGAACCCGTGTCTCCTGCATCGGCAGGCGGATTCTCAACCACTGCGCCACCAGGGAAGCCCAGGGTTGACATATTTTAAGGATTTTTCCAAACTGTAAGATAGTATTAAAAAGAAAAACAAAAAAAGACAAAAAAACAAACAAAAAGAAGGACACCAGATATCCTTAGAAATGTTCCCTAAGAAGTCCCATGGTGCTAAACATCCTCAAAACACACTGTGAATCTGAAAACAACTTTGTGACAAATACCAAAAGTCAAAAATCCTTTAGATCCAGTAACCCCATTTTTGGAAATTTATCCTAAGAAAGTAATTCCCACTAAATAACGACCTGCAGAATTGAGATGTTCTTTGTAATACTATTCATAAAACTAGATATAAGAGTAGAAATCATTTAAATGTCCAATCAATAGAAAATTATTAAATCTGAGCAACCTACCATATGTACATATGGACAATAGCACAGCAAGAACTCATGGTAACAAAAATCACTATATTAAGCAGTGGTTTCTCTTTAAAAAAAAAAAACAATCACTATATTATGGTTACAGGAGTTTTCCTCAAAATCTCCTGTAATGTTACCATAAAGCTTTAGTAAATTTTTAATTGCAGGGCTAAAGAGATAATATGCAATAGTAAGTTTTTGTGTAAATAGTTGCTTCAGGGCTCTGTTTAGCCAATTTATATTGTCATATAAATGCCGAGTTGATACACAGGTATAACATTTACCATCGAGAAACTACATTAGTATAATATTTCTATAAATAATTATGTATCAAAACATAAACCATGGTGCTGTGTTCATCCTGCAGACAAATAAGATTTCACTTACATAACTGTGATGTCACTTTTCAAAGAGAGTGTGATTATCTGTATTCATTCATATATTGTTTTGTATGTGTTCTTAAATCACTGAAACGTTGATCACTGTCAAAAAGATGATCTTCATCCATGTGAAACTTCCTAAAGGATAATCATTCTCTAGTTTGGGAATTCAAAATGTCCAAAATGTTAAAACAAAAACAAGTAATTAAAGTATTCCTAATGTATAAGCAATAAGATATGGTCAAATGATCAATATGACCTGAATTACAGTTTTCAAAACTTTGAATTCTGTTTCCCATAGGTAGAGAAACTCAAATGCAGAAAAAGAGAGTCTAATAAGCAACTGGTTCTAAAACTGAAAAAAGAAGTATGCTCTCTTATTAACTAAGTCAATACTGATTCTTCTTTTAGAAGTTCTCTAAAAGCTAATAAATGCAGAAGGAATAATCAAATTAGAAAAATTACCAATCTGCTACCTTCGAGAGATAATGGATTTTGGCAACAGATAACCATGGATGCTAAAACCTTGAAAGTTTAAAGATGATAGACAGATACAGCTGACAACACCTGAACTTCTTGATCATTCTTAACATCACTGGAAGTTAGACAACTAAGTTTTTATGTGCTTCTTCTAATATTATGCAATAGAAAATATAAAGTCCCACATAAAAAGTTTCATGCTGAAAAAAGAAATATGAAAGAAAAGAGAGGGAAGAAAAAACATCTGAAGCTAATCACATCTCTTTATCAAAATATCAGTTTATCAGAAATATGGGGAAAGTGGAATATTACATGATGCCAAAAGGAAGAAAAGAGCCAAATACAGAATATACTGACATTTCTGTAGGCCAAATGATCCAGTTTCTTATACACTATGAGGAAAAACACAATTTAAAGGGTTGTTCCAGATAAAAAAATGATTCAAGAGACATTTCAATCAAGTACAATGTGCGGATCTTGTCTGGAGCCAATTTGAACACACCAGTTACAAGAAGACAGTTTTGAGACAAGTGAAAGAAATCTGACGAACTAGGTATTTTATATTAAGGAAGTATTAATTTTGCTATATGAGATAATAGTATTGTGCTTTTTAAAAAAAGTCCTTCTCTGTTAGTGATGCATACTGAAGTATACATAGTTAAACTGATGTGGGGATATGCTTTCATACTCTTTAAAACTATGGGATACATGAAACAAGACTGGCAAAACTTTGAACACTGCTGAAGCTGAGTAATGGCCACCTGAGATTATTATACTGTTCTCCCTACTACTGTACATATTTTTGTATTTCCCTACTAAAAAGGTTTTTTTTTTTTTTAAAGTTCCCCAAGCCTTTTATCTTACATATACTGTCCTATATAAAATAGGTAACTATAAGAATGGTATACTTCCTCCCAACTCAGGGAGACGTCCTTGCCATCTATTTCTAAGCCTCTATCTGGGGAATCTCTCTTAACCCTTACTTTTTTCAAAAAAATAAATTTATTTATTTTATTTATTTATTTTTGGTTGCACTGGGTCTTTGTTGCTGGGCACAGGCTTTGTCTAGTTGTGGCGAGCGGGGGCTACTCTTCGTTGCGGAGCGCAGGCTTCTCATTGCGCTGGCTTCTCTTGTTGCGGAGCATGGGCTCTACATGCGCGAGCTTCAGTAGTTGCGGCACGTGGGCTCAGTAGTTGTGGCTCACAGGCTCTAGAGCGCAGGCTCAGTAGTTGTGGCGCACGGACCTAGTTGCTCTGCGGCATGTGGGATCTTCCCGGACCAGGGCTCGAACCCAAGTCCCCTGCACTGGTAGGCAGATTCTTAACCACTGTGCCACCAGGGAAGCCCAACCCTTACTTCTTAATTTCAACATAGTCCTCAAGGCTCATTTCAGGTACTCCTTAAGGAGCATTTTTGTGACTGCTTCAACTTGTAATTTTATAAATCCTATAGATTCCTATAGCACTTATTTGCTGTACTGCTATTACTTTTCATGTAATATTTTTGTATGCTGTCAACCATCTTCCCATATGCATTTATTATTTTCTCTCCCAAACTCCATCAAAATTAACAAGTTTTATCCAGTAGGAAGAACATGGAATTGAGACTTACACATCTAATGCTGGCCATTAAATGGGTACAGGTACAGTATGCATCTCTCCGAACCTGAGTTTTTTATTTGTAAAGTGGGGATAACTAAACCTGCTTCACCCTCTCCCCAGAAATATGGATGAAACTCAAATGACACAGAGGATGTGAGAAAGTATTTTTCTCAACTGTATTATAAATGTGTAACATACTCATGTATTCAGAAATGCCTCTGAATCTAACTATGAATATTCAGTATGAAGTTGCTTTTACATTATTTTAAAACCTTAACTCCACAATAATTAAATTCCAATAAAGTTTTAAGTGTAAGTTTAACTAGACCTATTTTAAATAAATCACTAAATTTGCAAGGTATCAAAGCCTTATTGATATTTAAATCACTTAGTAAATATTTATTGAGCTCTTAAATATGTGCTAAAGTCCTTATAAAGTTTATTTATTTTTATTTATTTATTTTATAAATTTTTTTTATTTTTATTTTTGGCTGTGTTGGGTCTTTGCTGCTGCTCACAGGCTTTCTCTACTTGCTGCGAGTGGGGGCTACTCTTCGTCACGGTGCGCGGGCTTCTCATTGCGGCGGCTTCTCTTGTCGCGGAGCACGGGCTCTAGGCACGCGGGCTTCAGTAGTTGCAGCACGTGGGCTCTGAAGTTGTGGCTCGCAGGCTCTAGAGCGCAGGCTCAGCAGTTGTGGCGCACAGGCTTACCTGCTCCACGGAATGTGGGATCTTCCTGGACCAGGGATCGAACACAAGTCCCTTCATTGGCAGGCGGATTCTTAACCACTGAGCCACCAAGGAAGCCCCAGAAAGTTTATTTTTAAAGTACAGACCCATAACTCCCTAAATCAGATTGAAATAAGTGCCTTTGCTATCCTTTTGTAAAGCAGATTTTTAATACATATTTTCTTAGAGTTGAGTCCATATATACCACTGAGTTTTTACATAGCAAAAGACTAAACTTTATACCAAGAAATGTAATCAGTAACCATGAACATGTAATATTGATATAATAAAGTTTTAAAATTCTAGGTCGGTGATTCAGAACATTAACCAGCAAAATGTTTTATTGCTACACTGTGTGTGTGTGTGTATATATGTATATACACACACACACACACACATATACACATATGTATTACTAATCTAACATGAACACACAAAGCAATATACATACATCACTTTTCCATACTTATTTGCCTTATCTCTTTTAATGACGTTATACGCTCCAGGAGGCAAGGACCAATTACTATAGTAAAGGTTATTTACCACAAACAAAATAGGAAATAGAAAATGGTGTAACAACAGAATGAGATTACTGTTCTAGTTTTAATTCCAATCACTGCTTAAAACATTCCTAATTTCAACACAAAAGCTAATAAGCAAGGAATCATTATCACTGGCAGCAGAGATTTTTTAAATGTTTAGACTGCTTTAAAATGAATATTTCTAAAGTTTTTGGTTTAAAAGGTTTTTAAAAGAGCTATATAGAGGTATGTTAAGCCTTAAGCATGTCAATGAAAAATGAAGGTAATTTTGGTGGAATACTTAATACAATATACATATGTAAGGTTTATGTAGATTAACACAATCTGATACAATATATTAGATACATTTTTCACACAATCTAACATCCAACATGTTGGGACTTCCCTGGCAATCCAGTGGTTAAGACTCCGTGCTTCCAATGCAGGGAGTGCAGGTTTGATTCCTGGTCAAGGAAGGAACTAAGATACCATATGCCATGAGGAGCGGCCAAAAAAAAAAAAAGAAAAGAAAAGAATATCCAACATGTTAAACCAAGGAGCAGTATGTGAGCTCCTTAAAGAGAAGTGACTATTTTATTCAAAAGTTTTGTATGGGAATACTTTATTTTATTCCTCTCTTTAAAACTCTTAGGGCTTCCCTGGTGGCACAGTGGTTGAGAATCTGCCTGCTAATGCAGGAGACACGGGTTCGAGCCCTGGTCTGGGAGGATCCCACATGCCACAGAGCAACTAGGCCCGTGAGCCACAACTACTGAGCCTGCACGTCTGGAGCCTGTGCTCCACAACAAGAGAGGCCACAATAGTGAGGCCCATGCACCGCGATGAAAAGTGGCCCCCGCTCTCGCCACAACTAGAGAAAGCCCTCACACAGAAATGAAGACTCAACACAGCAAAAATAAATTAATAAACTCCTACCCCCAACATCTTCTTAAAAAAAAAAACAAAAAACAAAACTCTTAAAGACACCCTCTAGTTTTTATGTTTTAATGTTAAGTGACTAAGAACCTATCCATACAGATAGGTTCACACCTACCTCCACTGAACTATCATGCTTCCCAATACACAGGTCTCAAACTTATAAACAATCTTCATAACATGCCCCTTAAGCCCTGGTGATCATTTATGTTTCCCCAGATCCATTTATTTCTTCAATAATATGTGGCAGACAGAAAGGCAGGGTACGACAGCCATGAGTATAATATATCCTGTACAAAGAGATGATAATCTCATGACGATCATCACTTTGCTGGACTCTCTTGACATAGTTTACTATACAAAGTCAAGAAATGAGCTTATCTTAGTATTGATATTTCTGTCCCTGCTTATAGTGAAGCATTTGCCATTTTCTGCTGACTCACAGTCTTCTCAAATCTATATCTTATCACCCTTAACATAAGCTTTCAGTACATGAAAGAATGAATCTAGAGATGTCATTATACAGTCCCTATTCCAAAGAATTCATATAGACATTAAAACAGAGCAACCCTAATAATGCTGGAGGAGGACACCACAGTTTAGACCACTCCATCCAGAAAGTTTATTCCTATACTTTGTTTCCATCTATGATAAATAGATGATAAAATCTATTGATCTATAGATCTACAGATTTATAGATCTACTGATCTATAAATCTATGATTAATCCCACTTATAGAATTTTTCTGGGTTTTTCTTGTATGTATTTACCTTACAATCAAAGGAGCACACAAACTGTAATTCAACAAATAGTTCTATGACGATGTTCAATGCGCAAAGTAACTTGTTAGACTCTAGACAGGATAGAAAGATATATGAAACCTACCCACACCCTTCTCTCCTCAGAGTTTCTAATCGTAGAAGGAATGGCAGGGTTAGCAAAAAGAGACAGGTGTACAAAAACCCCCATACAAGGCAAAAATAGGGTAATGCCCTAAGAAAGGTATGGGTAAATGCTTAAAAAAAAACTCCTCTTATGCATGAGACCTTGATCTTTAGTCAACTTTCTGCCTCTGTTCCCCTGCAAACCTGATAGCTAATTTGCTATACTGCTAGGTACATTAATAAAAATGCTCCTTGGTTGGTAAATTAATTGTATCTGGACTGGGAAAATTATAAATACTTGATGAGGATGCCACAGATGTGAACTTCCCCAAGATGCAGTGACTCCTGGAAGGGAACCTGGAAGTTCTGCCTATGCTTGTTACAAGAAATATTGGCTTCTGAGGTGCATGGGGCTTCTAAATTAGGGAACACCCTCACATCTGCCCAATGTGGATCTTAACTCCTTGTCCCTGACCAGTCACCTGAGAACCCAAGAAAATAACTCCTGGATGGCTGACTGTACTCTTTCACAGATTCACACAGAGAGGAACACTTGATGCTAACCTCTGATAAGATATGGCTCCTATCCTATTTACCATGTAGACTAATGCCAAGTATGGCCTACGACAGTCTTTTAAGTCTGAATGTTCAGTTGAACCTAAAAAGACCTCCTTGTAGGAAGTGCAAAAGGTCAACGTTCTAGGCTCTAGATTCTGCAGGGTTCAAGAGAAGGACATATCTACCTGAGTAACAGGAAAGATAAGGAGTGACGTCATGAGGTTTCATTAGATGTGAATGCTTCTGAAAGATATGCAGGAATTTCAACATTTGAATGTTAAATGAGGTAAATCTTCTATTGAAAAAATTTAATTTAAAAAAAAGCAGTAATGATGGAGAAAGACAATATCTCATGCATATGCAAAAGGTAGGAAAAATGGCCTGTAGAATCTTTAAGGAGTATGGAGAGGTCAGTCAGACTTCAAGACAGTGTTTATTTATTTAGCTGTTTCTCAAAATTAAATATACAAATCCCCATAATAGAAGGAGGGGGATTTTTCTCTGTAGATTTGGATTTAGAAAAAGATTACACTAAACTAGATCTTTAAGTGTTCTGTGTACCAAAACCATCTAACACAAATATAAGCCCTTGCCCTGAAATCTCATGGCAATATTTGGTATTAAGTGGTAGTCAACCAGAATGATTCTGAACATACTTTTTTCCTAGCTCAAAATTAATATAGCAAAATTTTAAAATTTCAGAGAGCTCAAAGAGCTTCCTAGGGATTACAACCACAGACCTCAGTTTGAATAGCACCGAATAAAGAAATACCAAGGGCCTAATGTTTGCCAGGGACTATGAGAGTTATAAAGATAAGACATTGTCTCTGCCTTCAAGGAACTTATGATAATACAGTTTTCACTCATTCAATAAACATCTGAGCACACACTAAGTAGACGAGACTGAGAGGCTGGAAATCAAAAAATAAAGAAGTAACAGCGGCCCTTCTCAAGAAACTGATGTATGGGGAAGACAAACAACTACATCAATGATTACAATAGTGCTATAAGAAGCACACACAGGGACAGTTCATAATAATTCATAATAGTTTAAGTAAGTTTTAAAGAATAAGTTAACAAGCCCAAGAAATAGAGGTGGAAGAGGGAGAAGATATTCCAGAAAGACACACATGGAATCAGAGATATCAACAGCAAGAAGTGTTTAAGCATGTTTCTCTAAGCATGATCAACAGACCACCAGCACCACAATCATCAGTAGTGCATGTTACAATTTCTTACAACTCTACTTAACCAAATCAATGAAAAATTTGAAAGATCAGGTTCACAAATCTATATTGTAATACGCACCTCAATCTACATTCACCGTAGTTTAGGAAGCACAGATTAAAACTGCTAAAATTCAGAGAAGAGTTAAAGGTATAGAGAAGGGGCCAGAGATGAGGTCAGATAAGTCAGGCAAGGAACGGTTCAAGAAGTACCTTGGGTATTGAGCTAAGGAATATGATCTTTATCCTGAAAAACTATACAGAGCCACTAATGGTTTGTTTCTCTCACAGGAAAGATCAGAGCAGCAGCATGGCAAAATAAAGCTGAGGGCTTCAAATGTGAGGTTGAGCAATCTGTGAATAATTCTCCCAGATTTAGTAGGTTTAGAAGCTCTGAACCTGATGAGAACATGTAAAAAGTGCTACCTCTCCAAGACTCCTCCTTACTGATAAGTTACCTTTGCTCAGTTCTTTGCTTCACTGAAAAACATGTAGTACCCTGTCTAGTTTCAAAGTGATCCTCATGAGTGTAGGGTGCCCAGGGTCCAAACTGGTAACCTTTTTATTGAAGAAAGGGATATGAAACTATGCAACTGCTATTATAACTAATAATTTGCAATTTTATTCTTGAATTCCTTCAATACTAAGTATAGGACTAACCCAACCCACCTTGATGATTTACCTACATTAATATTTTATTAGGTACAGAACACAGGGCACATTAACCACTGTTAGATTCATTTGAAACTTAGCTACTTTCAATGACAATGTGGAAATAAATGACTTTAAAATATTTTATTACTGAAAGAAGACTTTAACTCTTGATAATCCCTGGATCTATCAATTACACCACCAACAAGAAGTTTCCATTAATTCTCTAGCAGGCTTCCTTCTCATACTGTTTTTAAAACCTTACTAGACTTGGTGTCATTTGCCAAATACGCATCAAACTATCTTTTCATCCACTTAATTTCTAGTTGTTACACGTCATGCCAAACTTCTTTGAGTCGACTTTTCCGTTTAAGACAGTTCTGAATTCTGAAAGAAATTTTTTACTTGGCTGTTTAGCCATACAAAGCTTGAGTCAGCTTCAAGGCCCTGTTTTTTATCTACAGCACATTACTAAACAGCTTCCAAAAAAGGAAACTTTACATAGACTCTAAAGTTGAGAAAATACAATTATAAACTCCTACTTTTAACTATATGATCTGGGAATTTAAGCCTTCCTTGGTTAAAGACAATATGATTTAAAATTTCCTAGTTAAAATACGATCACTGGTTAAAAATCTTACACTGGAGAACTTTATATCCTTCCTACTTCTATTGATACATTCTGTCCTAATATTTTCTATCATGATGAGTACTCAGTCACTCAAATAATGTAGTAAATTTCAATTTCCCTCTTGTCACTATTTTAATTCTGCTAGTTTCCTAATGCCTTTTAGTATTTTCCACCTTCCTGAAATAGGCACTAACCAGAACTGTTACTTTAAAGAATTACAGCATTCATTTCAACTCATTGAGATCACACTAGCTGTTTAAGATTTTTTTTTTTTTTTTTACATATAAGGAATATTTTGTTCAGCTCTATTGTCCCGTATATCTATCTACCACGAAGAGGCTGGAAAAATTTGTAGCTTTAGTTCTACCTCTCCTAAACAAATGAAATAGAATTAGCTAAGATATGAGCACTATCATTTGTGTATAATAAGCTTTGGGGTTAACCAAGAGACCTTCAAGCCATATGATTCATCACTTACTACTGTCTGCTTCCAAACTTTTTCATCCTCCCATATACTTTGTACTCATTAAACCTCTTACCTCCTCCAGGCCCAAGCACCTGCTAACCTCTATTTTACTCTCTGTAACTATTTGCCCATTCTAGACACTTTATATAAATGGAATTATAAAATATTTATCCTTTTGTGTCCAGCTTACTTAGTGTAATGTTTTCAGGGTTCATCCATTTGTAGCATGTTTCAGAATTCTATTCCTTTTTATGGCTGAATAATATTCCACTGTATAGATGTACCACATTTTGTTTTTCTGTTCATCTGTTGATGAACACTTGGGATGTTTCCACCTTTTGGCTATTATAAGTAATGCTGTTATGAATATTGGTATTCAAGTACCTGTTTTGAGCCCTTGATTTCAGTTCTTTTGGGTATACACTTAGGAGTAGAATTCCTGGGTCATAAGGTAATTCTATGTTTAACGTTTTTAGAAACCACCAAACTGTTTTCCATCTGGTTTTCTTTTCATGCCTTAATCTCCTTTTTAAATGTTTCTCCTGTTTCTTAAATATTTTTGTTTTCTAGGTGTCTATACTTTGTAAACTGTACTGGAGGTTTCATCCACTAGTACTGCAGTTTTCACCATTTCCTAAGTGTTCATGACTTCCAAATCAGTCTTAACCTAATTCTATCTCATTAGCTCCACCCAAATAGCGCTCCACATTACTAGACCTCTTAATTTAGATGTGTCATGACTATAAAGTACATGTTTGTTGTAGAAAATCCTTTCTCACGTCCCAGATTTTGGAATTTAAAATTAAATTTAGAGCTGGGGCCAGCAAACTTTTTCTGTAAAGAACCAGAGAGTAAATATATTTAAGGCTTGGAACAACATAGTTTCTTTTGCAACTACTCAGCTCTACTGTACCTGGTAAGCCAGAAAACATATGTAAATAATTGGGCATGACTTTTTAAAAATAATTTTTTATTTATTTTTGGCTGCGATAGGTCTTTGTTGCACGCGGGCTTTCTCTAGTTGCAGTGAATGGGGGCTACTCTTCGTTGCGGTGTGCGGGCCTCTCATAGCAGCAGCTTCTCTTTTTTGCACAGCACAGGCTCTAGGCATGTGGGCTTCAGTAGTTGTGGTGTGTGGGCTCAGTAGATGTGTCCTGTGGGCTCTAGAGCACAGGCTAAGTAGTTGTGGCACATGGGCTTAGTTGCTCCACAGCATGTGGGATCTTCCCAGACCAGGGCTTGAACTCGTGTCCTCTGCATTGGCAGGAGGATTCTTAACCACCGCACCACCAGAGAAGTCCATGACTAGTTTTGTTTTGTTTTTTAAAATTTATTTATTTATGCAGATTCTTAACCACTGCACCACCAGGGAAGTCCATGACTGAGTTCTGTCTGTCTGTTTATTTATGACTGCATTGGGTCTTTGTTGCTGCGTGCAGGCTTCTCATTGTGGTGGCTTCTCTTGTGGCGGAGCACAGCCTCCAGGCACGCGGGCTTCAGTAGTTGTGGTTCGCGGGCTCCAGAGTGCAGGCTCAGTAGTTGTGGTACATGGGCTTAGCTGCTCCGCAGCATGTGGGATCTTCCTGGACGAGGGATCGAACCCGTGGTCCCCTGCATTGGCAGGCGGATTCTTTTTTTTTAATTTTATTTATGGCTGTGTTGGGTCTTCGTTTCTGTGCGAAGGCTTTCTCCAGTTGCGGTGAGCGGGGGCCACTCTTCATCGCAGTACGAGGGCCTCTCACTATCGCGGCCTCTCCTGTTGCGGGGCACAGGCTCCAGATGCGCAGGCTCAGTAATTGTGGCTCACGGGCCCAGTTGCTCTGCGGCATGTGGGACCTTCCCAGACCAGGGCTCGAACCCATTTCCGCTGCATTGGCAGGCAGATTCTCAACCACTGCGCCACCAGAGAAGCCCCACGACTGAATTTTAATAAAACTTTATTCTCAAAAGTCAGGCAGCAGGCTGGATTTGGCTCAGGGATCCTAGTTTGCCAACTGCTTGTTTAGAGAGCGCAAATTCTGGGGAAGAACTGACTGTAATAAAGAGTACCCTTTTTCCTCTAATTTCAATGGCTTAAGCAACTTACTGCTAGTTCAGTGGTATAACTTTCTTTGAAAATGTAAAAAGAACTCAATAGGAATTTCTTATTAATTTATTAGTAAATATTTATTGAGGGTTTATTATATACCAGCTACTGTTTTAGGTACTGGGAACACAACTCCATTATCTAAAATCTTGTATTTATATTCAAATTCTGTTTTTCCCTTGTAAAATGGAAAAATGTCACCATTTATTAGTCCTATTCTTCCACCTGCCCTCTGGTTCTCATCTCTTCTCGCCTTTTCAAGATCTTTACACTTTACTCTTGCCTGCAGTTATTATCCCATGTCCCCTGTATCCTCAGTCCCCCTCTATGTTAGATCATTCCTGTCTTATTTATTATTCCATTTAAAACGCCTGCCCCCTTTTATTTATTATTCCATTTCTCTGTTCCTCTTTAGAGAAAACTCCTTGAAAGAGTTGTTTGTGCTCAACAACAGGCTGCACAACAGCACTTTAACTACCCATGTTGTCAAACCAATTGGTAATCGTAATTTATATACACTTTTCAGCATTTGATGTAAATAACCATTCCCTTCTCCTAAAAAGATTCAACTCTGCCGGCTTTCTGGGTACCACACTTAACTGGCCACTCATTCTCAGTTTTTGCTTGATCTTCTGCCCACAAATGTTTTCTTTTTTCCCCAGGCTCATCTTTTTCTTTAAACAACTCTATCTCCATCCAGTTGCTTAATCCAAAACCCTAACGTGTCATTCTTGATTGCTCCTTTGCCCTCACCCTCCACACTAATTCTATGGTCGATCCTGTGTCTCCTTCCAATATGCATTTAGTAGAATCAGTACACTTCTCTCCATTTCTACCATTTTCCTAGTCCAAGCCCTTGTCATCTCTTGCCTGGACACTGTGGTAACACTGTGAATGTACTTCATGTACTTTATGCCACCAACCTGTAAACTTAAAAATGGTTAAAAATGGGCTTCCCTGGTGGTGCAGTGGTTGAGGGTCCGCCTGCCGATGCAGGGGACACGGGTTCGTGCTCCGGTCCGGGAAGATCCCACATGCCGCAGAGCGGCTGGGCCCAGGAACCATGGCCACTGAGCCTGCGCTCCGCAACGGGAAAGGCCACAAGAGTGAGAGGCCCGCGTACCACAAAAAAAAAAAAGAAGGTTAAAATGGGCTTCCCTGGTGGTGCAGTGGCTGAGGGTCTGCCTGCCGATGCAGGGGACCCGGGTTTGTGCCTCGGTCCAGGAAGATCCTACATGCCACGGAGCAGCTAGGCCCGTAAGCCATGGCCACTGAGCCTGTGCGTCCGGAGCCTGTGCTCCGCAACGGGAGAGGCCACAACAGTGAGAGGCCCACGTATCAAAAAACAAAAACAAAACAAAAAAAGGTTAAAATGGTAAGTTTTATGTTATGTATATTTTACTACAATTTAAGAAAAAGAAAGAAAACCACAAAAGGATAGTTTCACTAAAGCCAAAGGTACAGAGAATCAATAGCATCAAATCCTGCTGAGAGAGAAAGCAATGTGAGGCCTGAAAACCATGCATTAGCTTCAGTATGCCAGTAGCATGGTCAAAGTAAAAGCCGATTTGTATGGAGCAAGTGGAAGAATTAATAAAAGGGTGAACGATGCAAAGATTCAAGCATCTGAATGAGCCTACAATTTAGACAGTGCACAAGGAATTACAAGAATGAGAGGCACAAATAATACTGACAAAAGGTCAAGACTTAATCTGAATTAGCCACTCTCAGAACCTACCTCTGACCCCGTGAGGTGATACTGGGGTCTTGGAAAAGGTAAAAGGCTGTTGCTAAGACTTGGTTAGTAGAGCAGATAGAACAAAGATATAGTAGGGCTTGTCTGCATATGGCCCCAAGGGAGTGTCAAGATATGGCTTCTTTCCCTCAGATTGGAAGTAGTTTTGTTCTGGCCTAGAACTGGTGGTAGTAGATCTGCTCCTGCTGAGTCTAGAGAGGCATAATGTGGAGGGCAGTTCCTGGACCCCCAGACAATGCTGTCATGAAGCTAGAGGTTGAGATCAGCTGCTGAGTCCTGCTTGGTGTGGCAAAGAGTGCAGTAGGACAGGTACTATTCAGGGAAACAGAGTATCTGCTGCTCTCAAGTGATGTTTAGGCACTGTTCTAGAAGGTATTTTAAACATCACATTGTCCTACCTCCAGTTTTACAGACTGTGAGATGACTGATCTAAGTGCCACAAACTCTAGATCGAAGCCCTAATTTATTATTAAGTCACTGTGTATCCATGGGACATGCCACATAATCACTCTGGGTCTCAGTTTCCACATTTATAAAATGAAGTCTTAATTCTAAGTCACATGGCATTATAATAGCAAAGAAAATACTAAAGCCCATATCTCTTATGTTGATCTAGTACTTTTCCCACCGAACTGCATTCTCCCCACTATTCCTGTGAAATTTACCAGAGTGCTATTTATGCCTATGGATTAATGATCTAATGAGGTAAACAGCTTTATACCTTATTTCTGTATTACAAAATAGTACTATGTGTCATTTCATTAGAGATACACAAAGCCTGATTTCTGGTAATTCTGAATCTATGTCACTTTAACTGTCATTACTTCACAAACTTTACAAATGTGGAGAACAATTTTGGTCATTAAAGTTGAGATTATTTACATAATACTTCCATTCTTAAAAATGAAAATAGGCTATTTTCAAGTATGTTACAGTTCTAGATTGTTGTTGAAAACTCAGAAAGCAGAACAACTACCATTTTGTTTACAGTAATCTAACTGATGTTGCCACATTTTCCTGGAACCACTTTACAAATTTAAAACCTTGTTTATATCAAAATATCCTTATTCTTTAAAAAGCCATCAAAAATCATCATTCATTATACATTTTAATGCAGACGTTTAAGTAGTCAGGTGAACTGTAGATCTAAAAAGAGAGAAAAGCCAATCATTAAATTGAAAGGCATTTACAGAAAAAGAACAGGTTAGAATGATTGATCAAAATAAGCTCTGATTCCTCCTGAAATTGGACTTTTATGACTTCCTTCTTCCTCATCAAAAATTTAATTTCTTCCCTGTATAAACCTACAAAATATAGTTGGATTTTAATGAGAAGCTTATACCACTGTTTTAGGTGAAACCTCTAATTTTCCTTTTAATGTTAAAACATTCAATAACAGACACTTGGGTATCAGTAATTGCACATGGATAGACTGGCTCCCTAATTGTTATAGTAATGAATGTGAAAGATCTCCAGGAGTTCTCAGTATGCTCCTTCAGATCTGTGATCAAAACATGTCTATCATTCTTGTCATAACCTATTACTTTTTAAAGATATATTAAAAGTACACAAACTACAAAAGTATACAAGAAATTTTTTTAAATGGAGAGGTTTGGTGTGACAATTGTCCTCAGTTTATCACATGTGGCATTTTACTTCATTTAACTCATCCGTTAAGAAAACTTAGCTCTTTGGATCTATGTGGCAAAATGGATCTGGAGCCAAGCAGCCTTGGGTTTAACTTTCTTATTTTTTATTAACTATGGCCTTTTTTTATTAACTATGGCTTTAGTTAATTAAGTCTGTTAATCTTCTTGAGCTGCATTTCTTTTGCAAAATGGGAATAATACCTGCCTAACTTTTTGCTGGGGTTATGAAGATGTATTACACACTATGTTACAGACAACTCTATGAATGCAGTGAGCTCTGTAATCAGTATCACAAGTGGGAAAAAAAATTAAGAGAAAAAAATGTGTTTATTATTAAGTATAAAGCAAATGAGAAATTCACCGTCATTCTAAGAACCGTTCTAAACAATGCTAAGACAGTACTTTAAAATAGGCTTTTGAATATTAAAACAAAATCACATTTAAATGAAAGCACTTCCAAATTAGGATAAGCAAATCAACACTTTAAGAGCAGCAGAAAGTATTAGCTTCTTGATAGTAGATTAAGTGTAAAGAAATCATAAGCAGAAATGTTAAGTACTAGTGGAACATGAACAAGTAAAAAGCTATTGAAAACATTTCATTATACACAAAACATTTTAGTATCTTCAATTACAGAAATTCAGACTAAAAGCAACCAAACACTTCAACAAGTTAATCAATTCTGTCAGCAGGTGGCTCTAGTGACACTGACTTAATATCAAATACTATAAACAAAATATAGATAGTAAAAATGTACTGAATCTCAGAAATTTGCAGTCAAAAAGAGTCACATTAATACTTCAATCCAAGCCTTGTTTTTCAAATGAAGACACAAAAGCCTACCATAATTAAGTGGCTTAAGTCTACCATACGTAAGTCTACCATAATTAAGTATGTTAGTGGCAAAACAAAACTGAAAACCCAGATATCTCTCTTTAGTACTCTCAAGTCAACAAAGAGGCATTTACTGTATTGCCAGGCATAGTACTAAAAGCCCTCCTCCAAAATAATTCACCTATAACTTAGATATGTCACATTTACTAATTTGTCTACCTCATCCAAAAATACACATAATTATATAAAAGCTCATTATAAAGACTTCTAAAGGAATATTTGGTAGTAATAATAATGTTAAAAGGAATACAATGTGAGCAATCATGTTCCCAGTCTCTGAGAGCAAAGAATAATTTGGCTCTTCTTTTTTAAAAAGGCTAGGAAAGAATAAATTTAACACTCCCCATTTATACCTCTTCCCACTTCCCAGCTCCAGAAGGGTTTCTCATCTTTGCTTCCTTAATCAATTTAGTAATTCAGATGGAATGTCAGATGTAAAATAGTTAAGAAGCAACAGAATAGGTCAATTTCTACCCATTAGGATAAAAAACACACAATTCTAATAAATGGCCGAACTCTGGCTCACTTTCCTATCTATCTAGTGGTAATGGAGTCTAGGTTTTCTTTCATATTTCTTATCTTTGAGCAGAGACCTGATAAGAATACCTTTGTTACATGCAGTCATATACTATACTGAATTTACTACTCCTAAAACTAAAGCTACTACTTACATGAGCCATATATCAAAATAAATCAGTTGTTATATAAATCACTTTTTGTAACAGTGTTAGAAAAGGAGCTATAATAGAAATAAGCCAAAATCAACACATCAATAAGTTCTGCCTCTGCCACTTAACTGCTCTGTGACTTCAGTTTCCTCACCTATAATTTGAAAATAATATCTACACCTAATACTTACATCTTTATCTTTCTTATTCAGAAAGAAACAGATCATTATGATCTGACTTAGAATTTTTAAAACTAGCCTAGGCTTCATTGTTCTTTTCTCTTCTGAGAGCCTATACTTTGTTATTTGGTCTAGAACTTCTCTATCCAATACAGCAGCCTCTAGACATGTGCTACTGAACACCTGAAATGCGGCTAGTTTGAACTGAGAGGCACTGGATGTGTAAAACCAACTCTTGGCAAGGTAATGGGGAACAGAAAAAAGCAAAATACAAGATTCCTAACTCTGCAGGAAAGGTAAAACAAACCCAAGATTTTCTAAAACTTAGTAATGAGAGGAAAAGAAATATGTAACAAAGAAGCTGGACTTGATGGGAATAATAAGTCTTATTTTAGAGACCCAATAATCCAAGAGCAAACGTTACTGAGTATGAAAATACCAGACTAGAGCTTAACAAAACCATTCTTCATAGATACTGAACCAGACCTTCAATTTCCTATCTATAAAATGCTACAGATAGCATGAACTCTATCTAGATGAACTCAGACTAGATGAACATTAAGTGATCAAATAAATTCCCCTTTACAGCCTTAGAAGTGAATATAAATTTGGTCCAGTACACTAATTCACTCAATAAGCAATCATCAAGTACTTCCTAAACTTTATATTAGTTTATTAGTGATATATTATAATTTAGCAGTATAATATTTAAAAAAATATAACATATAATTAATAACATTATGTAGCCACATGAGTGTAATAAAATGTAATTCTCTCTCTTTTTAAAAAACATTTTGAGGGGTTGCCCTGGTGGTGCAGTGGTTGAGAGTCCTCCTGCCGATGCAGGGGACACAGGGTCGTGCCCGGGTCCGGGAGGATCCCACGTGCCGCGGAGCGGCTGGGCCCGTGAGCCATGGCCGCTGAGCCTGCGTGTCCGGAGCCTGTGCTCCGCAACGGGAGAGGCCACAGCAGTGAGAGGCCCGTGTACCGCAAAAAAAAAAAAAAAAAATGAAATAATTATGTAGCTTCACAGGATCCTGCATCAACACAACTATAGTATCTTCTGATTACATATTTGAAATAAAAAGGAAGCAACTTGTTAATTACATCAACATTTCTTATGAAAACAGCTCCAAAAGCTTTATGTATCTGTGGGAATGGGTGATGGGGTGATGTGATTTAAGGATCTTTTTCAGCTTCCAGGCTTTATATATTTATATATAGAGAGAGAGAGAAAAGTTTTTAAGTTCGAAAATTAAACCACAAAAATTCTGATAGTTGTCGCATAATAGAAACTGGTACCAGCTATCCTTTCTGTGTCCACTGAGTAGAGGATACTATGCCCAAAGGACATATACTTGTATGTGGAATAAAAAAACTAATTTCCTAAAACAGAAATGTTCTTTAAAAAATAGTCATTCTGTAATTACCTACAAATTGATCATTTTCTCATAATAAAAATGGCCACATTTGTATTAGGAAAGATTTGGCTCCACAATATAAATCATACTTTTTCTATACATGCTCTATAAATGCATTTAATAAAGAACATAGGCAGAAAGCAATCCCCTACACTGCCCTCTTTCAATACAGTATTCATCCTCTTTTAACTGTATAATTAATATGTGGCCTTCATTCTGTTTGTGAATTGCCTTACAGTACACATACTAAACATGCAAACAAGGCAAAGGTGTACCTCACATTGTATACTGGACTAATTCCTATCTGGTATATAAATAATATCTCATAAACTACATCATGTATTCAGTGCCTAAGAGGCCAATTTAAAAAAAGACTGTCAAGGTGAATATTTTTAGGAAGCAAAGAATATTTGATTATTACCAATAAATGCCTATAACTATCATCAGATATAGATTTGCATCTATCAGATGCTATACATTAAGAAAAACTAGTACTTTAGCCTTGGAACCTCTTGCCTGTCAAGCCCTGCTTCCAGGTTCTTTCTTTCCTTAGTAGTGTCACTACCTGGGCAGAATGAATGTCAATCAACTGTCATAAGAGTGCCATGTTTGGGAATCTGTTACTTTACAACAAAAATAACAACGCATAGTGTAAAAAAATGGCTTTTAAAGACTGTATTATAATAATCATATAGTTAAATGGACTATGTAGCATATTACAGGAATACTAGAGAGCATCCCTGAGTCTTTCTCAATGGCAGAAGCAGGAGTGGTGAAAACACTTCTAGACCATTTGAAATGCCAGCAAAAGGAGAATATTAACTGCAATTTTTGTCCTTTCTACATACCAGTTTTAGGAGCTCAAAAATAAATAAATGTGTGTGTGTGTTTTTTTTTAACTTGAATTCTGCTTTCTGGTCAATGAGCATCCCATTTAGCACAATACAACTACATATTGAATCTGAGAGCAAACATATGCATCTTTCCATCCTTTAGATTCCAACACTGTCACATGAATGAACCCCTTGCAATTTCCAAAAACAATCAATTTTCACAGCAATAACTTAGTGTTAATGTAGTGGTCTTTCAAGATCAAAATAAAATGAAATATATCCACACAACTGCCAAGACCAAAGAGTTAGAGGCAAGGAAGAACCTTTCACTGAATCCCTCAGAAATGGCTCCCATGAAAGCAAAAAGTGGCAAAGTATACATCTAGAAGGAAATACTCCCTTTTTCTTATTTAAAAATGGCCTGAATTTTATTTTTCAACTCAACTTTTTAAAAAATGAAGTAATTGCTGTGTTTAAATGGATATTACAATTTTTTAAAGATTCAATTTTTAAACCAAATTAATTTTCCAATATAAACATGAAAGATCTTACAATTTAAAAAAACAGTAACCTGTTACCTTGACTCCTGATGTCAACAATTAGCAAATGGAAAAGACAAAAACAATCTGAAAAAGATAGAGCATTTTGGCTCAAAAGTTATTTACAAAGTAATTTTAGTTAAAGGAATTTATGCCTTTAAACTTCTGACATTTTATTTTAGCCAAGAGTCTAAAATGAGCAAAAATATAAATGCAAATCAAGCACTGCTTGGTCATGCTAAAATAATTACATGAAATATTTTGCCCTTCCCTATCCAAAATACCTTTAATTTAAATACTTACTCTGAGCCTGCAGCCATTTCCAAGTATGACGTTTCTGCTGTATCAACCCCCAACGGGATCACTATGCTCATGACGTTCGCCTCTGGTAAATTCGATTACTATGGAGTCCTATGCATTGGTATCCAAAACACTGGGGCATGCCAGCCACAGTGCTCATTGCAAACATCTAAGTGCATCCACAAACCCTATTTAAAAGAAAAGGGAACCAAAAGTTAAGAATCATCTTCATATTTCCAGCAACAGTCAACCTATAACAAAGGTAAGTAAAATACATGAAGAAAGCATTCTTTATTAAAATATCAATACCAATTGGAATTTGCTCAAGGGGTCTCTTTTATTTTTCTGGAATTAAGTTATGAGATTATGATCAAAAGAAAAGTTTCTGAATCAAAATCTTCCTTAGGGAATGAATTTAGGATGCCAAAAGAAGGATTACTAAGGCATATTGCTTAGTGAGGAACCAACAAGTATTCATTTTGAAAGACAAAACAGAATTTCTTATAGCACTATCCAAAAATAAGTCTTCTTGGTTCAGTGAATGATTTAACAATAAACTTACAAATATTGAGACTTACTGTGGACTAAGCACCATACTAAGCTTTTACATGGATGGTCTATTTAATCCTCACAACTCTGAGATAGGGATCTCCATTTTACCACCGAGTAATTCAAAAGCAACTAAGGTTAAATAACATAACCAAAGTTGCTCAGTTTAAGAGATAAAACCAGAATTTGAACCAGTTCTATTCTATTGTTTATATATATTTTTAAAAATCTATTTTATTTGAATAAAGTCAATTGTTTTACAGTGGTTGTCATTTTCCATACTACATAAATACATGTATATGGAGGGAGTTTATTTCTCCATTTTTCTCCCATGAGTTAATGATCCCTAATACAGACAATTAGAAGAGAAATATACTTGAATATCTTTAAATATTCTTGTCATATACTTGAACACTTATTTTTAAACTTACCATAGTAACAAAAACATATTCAGCTTCCATATCAATTTTTCTAATCTAAATTCACTGTTTAACACCTGCTATATGTACTATATGTGAAATATCTACTCAAAATATTTTCAGCAATGATAATGGTACAACTCGGAACAAAGCAGATAGAGATAACCACATAAACAAGAGAAACAGTCAACATTGTCCCTCTCATGTTATACCTGAAATACTGAAGAGAAGTGTTTCTTCAAATAGCAATTCTTGTATTTACCTTTAATTTTTACAAGTAAGCTTGAGAATATCTACTCAGGTTAATTCCTATTTCACAGATGATGCAGATTGCGAGCTCATATCTTATGGGAAAAAAATACCAAAATATGGAAGTAATGAGGTAATAGTAGTTTGAATTCTCTAAGAAAACGAGCCTTTACTTTTAAACCATGTATAACTGGGGGAGAGCTACTAGATTTCAAGTTATAACAAAAATATACAGTAACAGGCAATTGCACTTAAAAGTGAAAAATATGAGCATTGGAGCCTATCTCTAACTCTCTAACAGTAGATGTGTGAGCTAGGCAAGTTATTTAACCACTCTAAGCCTCAGGTTCCTTGTTTATAAAATGGGTATATATCCTCCTACGATTTCTGTGAAGAAAATGAAATAATGACTATAAAGCATTTCATACACTGCATTATGCATACTGAGCAATCAATAAGTGGTAGTCACATAAGAAAAGTTGCTCTTATTTCATAACCAAAAAAACTGTGTGGATAAAAAAACTTTTTAGCTCTCATTTAAAGAGAATCTTCTAAAATAAATAAATAAATAAATAAATAAAGAGAATCTTCTAATAGGTTTTGAAAATAAAGTATGTAATTATGGTTCTCTATTTGCTGCGATTTTACAGTTTTCACCAAATTAAAATCATCCTCTTAAAAAAAAAATCATTCTCTAAAAACAATTAAAGCAGGGTGAGAAAAAAGGAAAAACTGCCCTACCTCCTTTTCTGCACCTGCGACTGTTTTAGAATTACTTTATAAAAAGCTATATTTATTAACCTGCACAAAGCCATAAAATTATAAAATTAGATTCTAAATGACAAAATACAAGCAATATATAAATCAATTGTTATATTATTCTGTATTTCTTTAAAATACTGAAAACTTGGACCTAAGAACAGATAATTAAAATTTAAAAAAATTCTCCTCCTGTTGGTAGCATCTAGTTGGTAGAAGTTTTCTTTAGCTCAGCTTATCTTAACATTAGACTCATAGGAAATCTTATATTTTAGGTATATGTTGTTAAACATTTAGTTGTATTTTTTTTTTTAAATCAGAGGCAGAAACTACAAAGCAGAATTAAAATAATTATGTATTCTTTTAGGTAACTGAGTAATATTTCCAACCTAAAACAATTTATTTGAATACGTATTTAACAGTGTCCCCCATTTTTATATAAATATACAGTCCTCAATAAACACTATATTTGAGCTATTTTTAAATAGCAGTGAAGAGCTTGCCATAAGCCTATTTCAGACAATGGCTTATATTTTTGTGATTACTGCCTGTCTCTCAAATCCTGCACAGTGCATAGAACATAAAAGGCACTCTACAAAGAACTGGTGAATGAATTAGAGCACCCAGGATTAAACTGCAGTTCTGGCCTCATTAACCAAATAAGTTGTCAACCTATACAATTGCGCGCTATAAAAACAACCACATGACACCTTTTCCAGAAATGTATCTCTCATCTAGAATCACAGAAACTCATCCCCAGGATAACAACTCATCATCACATTTGTAACAGAACCACAGACTCTGAGTTTAATTCAGCAAACAAGATGATCTCACAAGGGTCAGAAGGCAAGAGGTCATATCTATTGAGACCATAAAGTGGCAAATATTTCACTATATTCATTAAAATCAAAAACTCCATAGCCAAAAAAACTCATGCTGTTTAAAAATCCAGCTGATACTTAAAGCAAAAATTCATTAGGGTGTTTAAAAATAAGAAAAAAAGGGAAAGACAATGTAGTAAACATTGTAGTAAAAGTAAAGAGATGTGAGCTTATAAAATAGGTGTAACTAGAGAAAAACAATTCAACACAATACAAACAACTACCACAAAGCTTTCATATCTTACATGTGAACAAAAAACTGGTTATACAACTGGCAAGTAAAATATATACAAAATACATTGAGAATAAATGGCAGCCATTAAAGAAATAATATAAAAGGAAATACCATGAGATGTCTGGTAAATCTGAGGTCCAAGAAAGAATAAATGTCTTCACAAAACCTGCTATCCAGAATAGACCTAGAAACCAAGTGAACATAGGAGTATTGAGCTGTTTATAAATGGCATAAAATTATAGGTATTACTTCTGTCTAACATGGAACCTAAAATCAAAGGGACTCAAATAAAGACAGCAGCTAATTCTTAAAAAAATAAATTTATTCTTCACTCTTTTATACAAATGAATGCAAACACAAGTAAAGGAAACGCTAAATACCAAATCAAACTGGAAAGAAACTGGGAAAAAACGATATTAAAAACAGATGTAGGGGAATTCTCTGGTGGTTCAGTGATTAGGACTTTCCACTTTCACTGCTGAGGTGTGGGTTCAATCCTTAGTCAGGGAACTAAGATCCCACAAGCCTCGTGGCACGGCCAAAAAAACACACACACACACAAAAAATACAAAACAAACAAAAAACAAAACAAACAAACAAAACCCCACAGATTTAGCAGAGCAAAGGCACTGATACCAAAACAAAACCAAACAAAACCCTAAAGTAGGAAAAATGAGATAAAAGGCAAGAAGGAAAAGCAATTAAATTAGAAAACAGTTTATCAGAAGAACTGGAAAACTGAGGCTGCTTTTAAGACCACATTAAGAAGTTCAAAAAACAAAGAAATACCACTGAAAAGATAAATATGATACCCAAAAGGCAAAAAAGATGAAAATATGAGGAAAATTTTTTTCTAAAATTACAAATAAAAGGCCCAACCCAATCTAACATAATCTCTTTGAGGAAAGGGTCATTTATTATTACCTTTCAGTCCTTAATTACCACCTTACATAGAACTCAATAAATATTTAAAATTAAATCCATGTTTACATTTTGGACATATAACAAGAGAATAAGCGGGTGAATCTGGGGCTGAATTACTAATAGAAATGAAACAAAGAAACTTGAAAGAAATTGTGAGGTACCACATACCTGAGATTTTCTTATAAATCAGAAATTAAACTGCCCTCATTATTCATTTATGATTTTAATTTTACTTATAGCTGTTGACTAAGGTATAACAAAAAAAGGATACTAGTTAATCAAAATCTATTACCAAGTTACTACCTACGAAACTTTGGTCAACTCATTTCACTATTCTGGGCTTCAACTATAAATGGAGGCAGGTTAGGTTGATGATCTTACAGTTTAAATCTTACAATCACAAGTACATTAACAGATTAGTCCTGATAATCAAAATGACAGATAAATATCAGATTCTAAAAAGAATAATAGAATGAACTATATATTTCTCTAACTGAGTTAATGTTAGTATTAGCCAGTGCTCTATAAGCACTTACCTGATACTCAAATGTCCCCAAATACAGGTTATAATAATAATGATGATAAATACTGCTTACAATGCTTAATCCTCACAATGAGCCTATGGCATAGGTACATTTATTACCCCATTTTACAGATAAGGCAGAGAAGTTAAACTTGTCCAAAGTTCCACAGCTAATAAATAGAAGAATCAGGTTTTGAACCCTAACAGTCTGATTCCAGAACCTACACAGTAGTTTCCCTGAAATTAAAATTTCCCCGATGATTGGTAATACAATAAATAAAATAAAATCCAGAATTTACAGTTAAGGGGGAAAAACTGACAACTGCCTCTCTCAAAAAGAGGAGAAATTAAATAACTACATAACTGTTTCACTGCAGAACATCTGGACTGCATTCATTCTGGCACACTAAATGAAACAACAGTAACAAAATCTACTTTGCTCCTCCCCGAAACCTAATCTACTTAATAAACCTATATGCATTCCACAGCAATGTATTAAAACACTACAAAGTAAGTAAAGATGCATGGGCACGAAGTCTAAAATTTGCATTTAAAATATATAAGGGACAGTGCAAAGCACATACTCAAAAGATAAAAATATTTAAATTCCCTATTATTTTTCAGGAACAAACAGATGCCTTGCTAGTGAACTGAAAGCAACCCAAAAGTTAATGGAACCAGGCTCCAAATTTGAGATTACTAATGTATACATAAGTATACTCAATTCCTTATACAGAACTATTTGTTAAGCAAAGACCACGTATCTAACCAGTTGAATTTTAACTTGAGTCTCCCTTTGATAACCATTTCATTCCTAGAGATAATGAATTTCACCAATTCAACTTACACTAAAATCTTTTATAGCAAATAAACTCTCTATTTAAAAAATCTTTCTTCTGGTAGTCAGGATTAATGTTGATGGACCTACATGAAAAATGGAAAACTATATATGAAATTCAATGTTCAAAACACACAGTTTCTGGCTCTATACGAGAGTTCCACAGAGTTTCACCATATCATATTTTAGTACAATTCCAACCACTAGTACTAAATTCAATATCAAAATAGCAATGCTTCAGTTTTCACACTCTACCACCTATTAATAATGGCTACTTATTCTCTTGAAGCCTTAGTTCCTCATCTGTAATAGGAATAATCATAAAACATATTTCTGAATTGTTTCAAGGAATCTGTGTGCCACTCAGTTAAGTATTAGCTATGATTACCAGGTAACATTTCTGGGAATTAAATATTTAGGAAAAGTCCTTAAAAAGATGAGTATTGGACCTTATGATATCACTGGAATCTAAAACATGATACAAATGAACTTATTTACAAAACAGAAACAGACTCACAGACATAAAAAACAAATTTATGGTTACCAAAGGGAAAGGGGGTTGGGGAGGAATAAATTAGGAGTTTGGCATTAGCAGACACCAACTACTATATATAAAATAGATAAACAACAAGATCCTACTGTATAGCACAGGGAACTATATTCAATATCCTGTAATAAACCGTAACAGAAAAGAAAAAAAAAGTATTCGAGAACAATTCTCAGCTATTATACTTGTAAAAGTCAAGTAAACTATTAAGAATTTCTGATCTATTCTAGAATCCATTCTTGTCAGTAAAGGAGAAAGGATGCTTCTGTGTTGGACTGCAAATCAGAGAACGTGATAGAAGTAGCTTCACTTAAAAAGGCAACAGCCAGGGACTTCCCTGGCTGTCCATCTGCTAAGACTCCATGCTTCCACTGCAGGGGGCCCGACTTTGATCCCGGGTGGAGGAACTAAGATTTCGCATGCTGTGTGGTATGGCCAAAAAAAGGAGAAGGGGAGTGGGGGGAAAGCCAACAGCCAAACCTCTTTATTATAAACTCTAAACGTACTGTTTCGATTATTTTCTTAAAATAATAACAGAGTAATGGTTAAAATAACTAAGGCATCAGGCCCTTGAAATCTTTTTTACAGAATTTTTGTCAAAACAAGATTGGCTCTAGTAAGAGTAAATTCTTTAAAGAATAAGCCAATGCCAACCCTCATGATATTACCCAACAAGCATCAAACCACCCCTATACAGTTAAGAATGAGGCACTTTCCCAAATCAGCCAGTATTTGGCATTACTTCACACTGGCTTACCTTGCAACCCAGTTTACCTTATCTTCAGCTCACTAGAGATTTGATACTGTAATCAAAATAAGGTATCAAGAAGTACAACCTTTAAAAAAAAAATGAATACAAAGAGTGAGGCTTAGTGTAAATTTTAGTTGATAATGATGTGCCAATGTTGGTTCATAGAATGTAACAAATGTACCATAATGATGAGAAATGTTGATGGTGAATATGATATTCTGAACTGTTTGGCATCATATAATGGGGTACCACTCTAACAGGGTTTGGGGAAGCTATTCTAAACACCAATTCTTCAACCTGTCAAAGTACTGGTACACTCCTCCATTACCACCCCAAAACAACCTTGAATTAAAATAATTTCAATACTATCCAGTTTTTTAGTGCACCACGTCATTATTTTAAACTGGTATTCATCATTCCCTGAACTGCTGGAGGTCACTAACCTCTGGTGTAAAATCTAATAAAATGCAGCCTTTGAAGCAATTCAGTGATTGGTAACTGGTTAGTATCTGGGTGCAAATGTACAATTTCTGTTTCCTACTCACACAAACTATTTTTAGAATGAGTTCAGTCTTCGTTCATACCCGAGTATATAAGTAACAAAAGTGATTTCATTCTAAACAGTTACCAATTCCCACTTTCTACTTGCCATGTGGCCCACGACTATATGCCGTAGAATGTACTGCTTGATATACAAACACAGAAGAAAAAGAATCTTCAAATTTAAGAATTTCATCTTCCCAATTCCTTAAAATCTTACTTTTAGGTACAAAAGTAATGAGTACTGTAAAGCATAATACCACATAACTTCAGTGGGTTCTAAACCTTCCTTTAGTTTAAAAAAAAAAAAATTGTTGCCTACAGGAGCAATTTTTAAACTGTGCTCCCAATAGTCCTAACAGAGTTGGGGATTGAGATAATAAAAGAAAACAGAGTCAGGGAAGTTAACAAAAGAAAATGAGAGACAATATGTCCTGTAGATTTAAAAGAAAAAGTCTGAAGCTGCATGTTCTATGGGGTAGCTACTAAATGAGAAAATAACATGAAGTGGAACACTACTTAGCATTATAAAAGAATGAACTACAGATACATGCAATACCTTCAATGAATCTCAAGGAAACTGTACTGAGTGAAACAAATCCAATCTCAAAAATGTCACACATACTGTATAATTTCATTTATCTAACATTCTTGAAAGACAAATTATAGAAACAGAAAATAGTGTGGTAGTAAGAGCACAACACCAGGGATCCTTGTGGTGATGGAACTGTTCTGTATCTTAACTGTGGTGGTGGAGATACGAACCTACATACGATAAAAATGAAAAGAACTATATACACACAACACACACACACAAGTACAAGTAAAACTGGGGAAATCTGAACATAATAGGTGAACTGAATCAATGTCAATATTGTGGTCATACTGTGCTACAGTTTTGTTTGTTTGTTTTTTGCGGTAGCGGGCCTCTCACTGTTGTGGCCTCTCCTGTCGCGGAGCTCAGGCTCTGGACGCGCAGGCTCAGCGGCCATGACTCACACACCCAGCCGCTCTCCGGCATGTGGGATCTTCCCGGACCGGGGCACGAAACCGCGTCCCCTGCATCAGCAGGTGGACTCTCAACCACTGCGCCACCAGGGAAGCCCTGTGCTACAGTTTTGCAAGATGTTACCACTGAGGGAAACCAGGGAAAGGATACAGAATTTCTATTATTTCTTACAATTGCCTCAAAATTAAAACTTTTAAAAGTGACTTTAAAATTGTGGCATTCAAACTTTGACTATTGATAGAAACTTTCCTACAAATAAAATCTTACACAGAAATCTAATCATCTATTTTTATTCTAGGATTAAAAAAACATTTTAGCTCCTATGCTTTTCCCAGTGATTGCTAGTGTCAACTTTAAATGTTGTGTTAGGGAGGCTACAGCCAGATACAAATGGGACATGGCCCCAGTGATTAATGATATTTGCTAATGGGCACAGTAGGCCCATTATTTGCTTTTTTTACTTCATTACTTGCTATGTCCGCGGTTAAAGAAGGTGGCAAGGGAATGTCCCTGCCTGAACATCCTCCCACCTACCAGTTAAGTTCCATTAAAAACCTAAGAATTCCTGGAGAATAGTTTGAAAATCACTGGCTAAAAGAAAATACTTACTGACTCAACATGTGACATAAAAAACTTATCACACTGGTGAATTCTCTTGTCCAAAGGGAAAAAACAAACAAACAAAAAAGTCTTCCAAAAAGTAGTGTTAAAACACTGTAATTAAAAATCAAACAAAATCCAAATTAAAAATCCTGCATTTATCTTTTAGTCACTCAACCTATACAATCAAGCTGGTTCATTCTTGCCTTTTTAGCCTTCAAATAAGTATGTCACCAGGAAAGGGCATACTTTTTGACTCAAACTTGCCAATCATTTTCTTCTCTCATTCTTGATTCTAATTCAAGCAAAACAATGTCCTCACTCTTCAGGATGAACTAAGTATTCCTTCTATCACTATTTTAATCATTTCTTTTAGTGTGAACCTTGAATCCTCTCGTTTCCCTATATAAAAACAATGTGCATCAAATCTAATTAATAGGATTTAAACAAATCTTTCTGATCCTACTGTCTACATTTTCTTATCTCAGACCTAGGCTACCAGAATAAGTTTCTAAGTAGTCTCTCGCAGTATTCTGACTTGACCTTTAAACCAGTGGTTCTCAAACAAAGATCCACAAAATGCCACTTTGCATATACCTGGGGTTAGGGGTTGAAGATAACAGATTCCTAGGCCTCACCCTAGAAATTCTGATTAAGTAGGTCTGGGATGTGGCCTGGATGTCTTTAAAAAAAAAAAAAGAAGAAGAAAGGCATTTGCTCCAGTGCTCTATTTTAGAACACTTGCTTTAACACTGAATATACTTCAAAGCCCACTAGTTTCCTAATTTTGCCCTCTTCAAAAAAGCATAATAGCTCACAGTAATAATAGATTCCTAATCTTGGCATTATCAGGTTACCCTGTTCCATACTAATACCCCAATATAAAAATCCACTGATTATGTCAGTCTTTTTGTGATTGCTGGCATATCCTTATTCATTCTCCTTCAAGTTTTCAAAAGTCATTTTCCTCTATTTATATCCATCCCACTCTATAAATAAAAATCTTATTAAACCTTCGAGGACTGTTCAAGTAACAGCACTTCCTTGAAGACTCAACTTCCCAACTTTGACTTCTCTGCCACAAAACTAGCTTTGAGATCTCCAGCAGATCAACCTCCTGAGCACTGTTTCCTTATCTGCAAACAAAAATTTGACTAGGTTAACTCAAAAAATGTTACACCTATAAGGCCTCTTATACACTAATCTCTTCCCTTAACTTCCCAAAGAATATATTACTTACATTTTTTTTAACCACTGGTTTATATTTTGACACACTTTTTGGAAACAAGTGTTAGATATACAGCTTCCACAAACAGATCATCTACTTCACTCTATAGCAAGAACTGAAATACTTATATATTAGCTCTCAAAGCTTGGAACATAGTGGCTAAGATACCACCTAAGTCACTCTTGCTTAAACCACACTTTAACACATTTAAACCTCTCCTCTCCTTTTAGATGAACGTGAACATACCTTAAAAACAAAACAAAAAATCTGCCATTAAAGAATGTTAGTGACTGATTTCCTTTTGGAACCTTTTTTTTAATTGCTTCTTTCTCCCTTATTACTCTAAAATCTGGTTGTCCTTTAAGGCTCAATCCTCCCCATTATTAGTCTCCACCAATCCTGGATATAACCATTAATTCCTGATTTCCTATTCCTAGCCATCTACAAGATATATACCTATTCAAATACCTGCCATCACTACAAAAATCAAAACTTTCAAACTGAATCTTTTTCACACACCTTCTTCCATTCCATTTTTTATTAGTACCCTTTTCTCCCAGTTCTCTTTTTAATCGTTCTTTTCTCTAGTCTATTACATTTGGGCACCAGTCTTCTGTGCCTCCCCAGTGTTTCAGATTCACTCTTCCTCAATTTCTGTGGCCCTCACCACGATCTTCATCATCTGAATAATTTCCAACAACTCTTCCAGCTTATCACCACCAAGTTCTGAGTACTTTGTCTCCAAACAATGGAAGAAATCTTGAGAGCTAAGCATTTCTCCCCCCAGATTATGGCAACTATTCTTTCAAAATATAATAAATTCAAATTCATTCATTTAACATACTTATTGAACATATACTATTCCCTGGATACTGTTCTAAGTGCTGGGGAATGAGCAGAGAACAAAATTAACTTGCCCTTCCTTCTAGAGTAATGAAAACAAAACCAAAAATAAACAAATGAGATCTAATGAAACTTAAAAGCTTTTGCACAGCAAAGGAAACCATAAACAAGGCAAAAAGACAACCCTCAGGATGGGAGAAAATTAAGTTGCCCTTAAGACACCTGAAATGAGCTATGACAATCTAATATAATCAAGGGTATCTTAGAATAGTTTTCTTAAGTAACTGCCTTGGATTAATAATTTGTGTATTTTCATTACCTTGCCAAGAACTAGTCCTTTTTAAGGACCCGTGGAAAGCTATGATGATTTTCAAATGACCTGAATTAAAATTCTTGATCACTCACTCTTTAGCTATGTGACCCTCAGTCTCTCTAGGCCTCTCATGAAAAATGGGTAAAAAATCGACCTGCAGAGTTGCTGTGCAGAGAAAGTAAGATATGTAAATACACTGCAGATACTCATTTATGGATGTTAGTATTGTGCCTCTTAGAATTAAAGCCATGAAGTTTATATTTTCCAATCCAAAGATAATTTAATCAATTCCAGTCAAAATATTGTTGGCTACCAAGGACATACAAATGATGAAAGAACACGTGAAAGAACAAATGGTTAAAGAATACATTTGTTTAAAATATTTACTTTTGGGCTTCCCTGGTGGCGCAGTGGTTAAGAATCCACCTGCCGGGCTTCCCTGGTGGTGCAGTGGTTGGGAATCTGCCTGCCAATGCAGGGGACATGGGTTTGAGCCCTGGTTTGGGAAGATCCCACATGCCGCGGAGCAACTAAGCCTGTGAGCCACAACTACTGAGTCTGCCCATCTGGGGCCTGTGCTCCACAACGGGAGAGGCCGCGACAGTGAGAGGCCCGCGCACCGTGATGAAAACTGGCCCCTGCTCGCCGCAACTGGAGAAAGCCCTTGCACAGAAACGAAGACACAACACAGCCAAAAATAAATAAATAAATTTATTAAATTAAAAAAAAAAAGAATCCACCTGCCAACGCAGGGGACACAGGTTCAAGCCCTGGTCCGGGAAGAGCCCACGTGCCGCGGAGCAACTAAGCCCATGTGTCACAACCACTGAGCCTGCGTTCTAGAGCTGCGAGCCACAACTACTGAAGCCCATACGCCTAGAGCCTGTGCTCCACAACAAGAGAAGCCACTGCAATGAGAAGCCCGCGCACCGCAACAAAGAGTAGCCCCCACTCGGTGCAACTGGAGAAAGTCCATGCGCAGCAACAAAGACCCAACACAGCCAATAAACAAATAAATAAATTTAAAAATTTACTATCAAATCTTAAGTCTAAAATAAGAGTACTTTAATTTCTAAGTATCTAACAACCTACAAAGTCAGCAAGAGACCAAAATGAATAAAAAAAGGAAAAATACTTTCCATGTTTAAACCGTTTACTTTTATGGAATTTTTCCCAGTCCCTTGATCCCAGGGCTTACAGTATTCAAAGATCAGCTTCCCCTTCTTCATGTTAATATAAAAACAAAAACCAGAACCTAGAAATGGAGAACTGGTGTATTACTACTAGAGAGTTGAAACTTAGAGAAAAAGTCTATGCATCTTATTCAAAAATAAATTATGGCATTAACAGATCTAAGTCTCTATTAGAAAAACTTTTAGAGGCATATAATCACTGAGAAGTTTTACAACAAAGAAAAAAATAAAATGTCAAGAATGAAGTTGGTAGATATGAGTTCTATAGTGACCAGTATATTTGCTATAAGACAGGCTGCACCCACTTTCACTTTCGAACTTCACTGTAAAGACCTTTATGTGAAAAGATTAAATGAAAAATAATCCACACGTACTGAGCTGACCGGCCGGCCACTCTTACAAAAGTCATTTGAACATGAAGAAAGAAGTTGCTGTGTGATATCAGGGTTCCATAATGAACCACTTACTTCAGTCTATAAGAAGCATAAACCTGAAACTTCTTCTAAGTGATAGTTTAGGCTATACCCGCAGAATGTCTTCTGAAATCTCCACCATGACGATAGGTTAAATTTAAATGATAAATATCACAGCTTCTCAGATACTCTCAAAGTAAATACACAACAAAAGAACTTTCATGTTTTGGCACAACCGCACCACATCCATAAAATCCGCCAGTTTTAATACGGAATTTAAAAAAATCAAGCAGTTACTACATTAATGTATAACTAAAAAGTTACTACTAACACAGAGCAACTAGGTTACAACACACCAAACAATTACAGGCTGAAATTTGAAAATGAAACAAACTGATCCCAGGTATATTAGCCAACACAATCATCAGCTACTTCCCCTAGGAAATATGTGCAAGATCAGCAAGCCAAAATTAGTAGCTACCATGATGCTTCCACATAGAGGGCATTCAACTGCCACTAAATGAATCTAATTTATAATACTATCAGAGTCAGAAAGGTCCTAAAGAAGAGTACAATTTAAATCTCACAAGATAACAAAGGCTATTGGGTCTCAACATATCAATGTATATGTTAAATTCTAGAGACAAATGAAATCTGTCATTTCATCTAGGTAGGGTCATATAAACCCCATTGGACAAACCTGAGTCTAATTCTGAAAGAACATTTTTAGATCTACAAGATACTAAATGAAAAGAGAAAGTTACAGAATACAGTTAAGATCCATCCTGTTTTGGATTAAACATTGAAATCTGGATTTACACACAAAAACTAGGAACTAGAAGTTTGAGTTTATCAAAGTCAGTCATTTAACATGGAGAATCATGAAAAAATTATATATAAATATATATTATTATAAAGACTGTATTTTTAATATCATTCATCAATATTTTGGTGTCAAGCCAAAATATTTTTTTAATATGGCTCCCGTAATTCGAATTCTGGGTTCTCGTTCTTGTAGAAACCATATCTATAATGTATTACCTATGGTTTTTGGTTTTAGATTATTCCAAGGTAAGAAATCACCTAGACACTTGTGCAGCAGTGTGAATGTAGACTTCCTTCTAGATTTTTATTATTTTTCCCCATAATCTTTTAGTTGTCTTACCAATACCTAACTTGACAATTTTCTTCAGCAATTAATTTGCCTTTATCAAGTTTTCCAAAGCATTTAACTTAGTTTTCATTCAATTCTCTCTTCACATTAACTTATCTCTGTTTTATGTAATACCTAACTAATACAAACATAATACAAGTACAATGGGATTAGCCAATTTGGGGACAAATGTGACTATTGTGAACATTCAACTCAACTAACGGCAGCAGCACAGAGTAGTTTATTTACATCATTCAACATGTAATGGGCATCAGTAGTTTTTACAGAAGGAATATTAATCCTGAAGGTTGGTTAAACGAAGGTTAAAGAAACTTCTACAGCATTTACATAACACACCACAAAAAAATACAGAAATTAGAAACAGTCATCACCTCAGCATAAGAGAGAAGCTAAGGATGGGCGCCAGAGACTCACTTTTTTCCTGAAACAACTACAGCAGCAACAACTTATAGAGCTTACCAAGATTTTAAACATATTAACTCACAGAATTTCAAAACAACTCTATATCAACTACATTCCAATTTAAAAAAAAGACTCTGTAAGATAGGCTCGGGCTTCCCTGGTGGCGCAGTGGTTGAGAGTCCGCCTGCCGATGCAGGGGATACGGGGTTCATGCCTCAGTCCAGGAAGATCCCACATGCCGAGGAGTGGCTAGGCCCGTGAGCCATGGCCGCTGAGCCTGCACGTCCGGAGCCTGTGCTCCACAACGGGAGAGGCCACAACAGTGAGAGGCCCTCGTACCGCAAAAAAAAAAAAAAAAAAAGATAGGCTCTATTATTATGTCCATCTTGCAGATCAAGAACCTAAGGCACAAAAAGTTAAGTAACTTGCCCAAGGTCACACAGGAGTACAACCTAGTTTGAATGCTGTCAAATTAAAGCAGCGTGGTTCTAGAGTTTCTACTCTACACCCCTCTGCAATACTGCCTCTAAAGAAGTACTGAGTTCTTTTAATAAGCATATATTACCTCCATAATCTTAACAATTTTAGGGAGTAAATAAGCATGTCCTAAAATATCACTCCCCAAGGGTAATTTTTCAGTGGCTCTCCCATAAAAGCCACTCTTTTATCCTGGCATTCAAGACTCACCACAACTTTATCCCAATTGGTACTGCTATAATTCCAATCCAAGACTCTTCTAGAAACCAATAGATCATCTTGAATTGGGATACAGAAAAGCACTAAATATAGAGTCTGTCACATGACATTACACAAAGACCAGTATTTCCTCATTTAGAGAATCCAGAAGCCTGGCTTCTCAAGAGAAGAGTCAGCATGGTTTCTTGGAAAAGTATAAAGCACCAAGCATCAGGATCTAAATTTTAATCCTTGATCAACCATAATCTAATACGATCTTGGGAAAATTATTTAACGTCCCTGGGGCTGAGCCTACCTGTAATATAAAAGACAAGAGCTAAAACAGTGTAAAAATCAGCTGAGACTAGTACTCAAATGCAAATTCAAGGCCCCTCTAGATGTGATTATGTAGGTCTGGAATGGGGCCCAAGAATGTTCATTTTAATAAGCACTCCATGCAAATGATACATGTGGTCCCTGGGCCACCATAAGAATATTTTTAAAAAAGATCTCACAAGTCAATTATAACTCTAGTTTCTTAACTTTAGTCAATAGGGTGCTACTTTACATATCCAGATTGGGGGTTTGGGCCTAAAAGAAAATCCTCTAATTCATCACGGGACTTGTTTTTGCACCTTTCTCTCTATACTTTTTTAAATCTATGGGCTAAGATTTGGTAATGCTACAAATTGAACTTCCCTTCTCCTAAGATACAGCTGGATACAGTTGATTCAAATGAGTTTTGAGTCAACAAAGCACCTATAGAATGCTACAAATCCACTGTATCATCTTGTTAATCCTCACTATTCTGAAGTATGATCTTAATTTTCTCAGAATGGAATTTAAGTTTTATAGAATAAAATCTCCACTCTATAAGTATTCACACTTTTCTTCTACCAGTCTCTCTGAAAATTTCCCAAGAAACTAAATTAATAATTTTCATTCAATATGTTACCCAGGACCTGAATCAGTGTAACATTCAAATTATCATCCAAATTCACTACCAATATTTTGCTATCAATGAAAGGAAATATGCCAAATTGATAAAAGTGACATCACAACGTAATTAAAGTCTAAATATGTGTTTTGTTTCTTGTCCCTTTCTTGTTCTTCTGAACTTCTTTACAATGAGTATGTATTTCTTTCCTTACAAGGTTCCAAAAATCAAACTGCTTTGACCTAAGGGTTATATATGTTTGATGCTCTGCTGTATTACCATCTTACCAACCCCTTTTTAAAAAGCATTAACTTGTGTATATGGAAAAAAAGAACTTGTCTCAAAGATTTCAGAAAAAAAAATATTTTAACTTTAAAAAAATCACTTAAAAGAAGAATTTTTTTAATGGAAGAAGGGAAATAGCACCATAATTAAAATATGTATTTTTAGCCTTGTGTTACAAATCAAACTGCTAGCATTAGTAACAAATCATAAATCTAAACAACTGTTAAAGGCTCATTTAGCAATAATTCTAAAAACTGAATGAGGAATTGGAACTACATCATTTAAAATTTTTTTAAACAATCTAAGTACTTAATTTCTGTGTTCTGAATTTCAAATTAGGCTAGATTCAAGAAACTATTTTAAATCCCATTTGTGTGGAAAACCGTACAGGAATACTATCGATACTATCTAAATTATCTTCACTTTTCTTCCTTAAAATTCATTTATTTGTTGTGATTACAAAAGCAACCTATATGCGTTACAGAAAAACCAAAATGGAAAAAGAAACTCCCACAATACCAATTACCCAGAAACAAACCACTGCTAAAAACCTTGGTAAATGGGCAGTCACCATAGTAAAAACTTATTCAGGTAAGAATTATCAATAGACACTAAATCTAAGAGAGGAAAGTCTCATGAGGAACAGGATATTTACACAATTTCAAAATATCTCCCCACAAATTACTTAATAATGGCAAAATGAGAAACAGTAACTATACAATAGAGTAACTCAATACCTTAACCAAGCAATCAAAACGAACATACTGGTAGTGGGCAAACAAACATCAAGTGCCTCTAGATGAGAGAAAAACACATATTACTTATCTAGTGTTCCAGCCCAAAATGTAAAATCTGAATTTAATTATGAAGAAAACTTAGATAAACCCAAATTGAGAGGAACTGAATAAATATCTAGCCTACCAATGTTATGACAAAAGACTGAGGAACTCTCTTCCAGACTACAGGAAACTAAAGAGACCTAAGAACTAAATGCAATCTACGATCCTGGATTAGCTACTGTACCAGAAAAAAATACTAATAAAGGGCATAATTGGGACAACTGATGAAAATGGAATATGGACAATAATCTAGATAAAAGTATTACATGCATGCTAAATTTCCGGAATTTAACCACACTGGTTACCTAAGAAAAGATGCTTGTTCTTAGGAAATGCGTACTTAAGTCTTAAGGGCTCTAAGAGGGCATGATGTAGGCAATATACTCTCAAATGGTTCAGAATTTTTTTTTTTTATACATACAGAGAGAAGAGTACATAGTGACAAAATGTTAAAAATCAGGGGATCTGGGTGAAGGATATAAGGCAAGTTTATACCTTCATGTAACTTGTCTGGAAGTTTGAAATTATTACAAAATAAAAAATTAACACCCCAAAAAACCCTCTTTTTTGGGGAACGCTGGTCAACATTCATATATACATATATATATATATATACACACCATATTTGCATTTTTAAGTTAAAAAATAGAATCATCATTTGATATTAATTATTTAGTTTTAGAGGCCCTCCAAGGTATATCTGAGTATCTGTGGGAAAAAAGGCAATTATTTTCAGACGAATTAGAGGTGTTTTTCTTTTGCTCTCCATCCAAGGAAACTACCCCCCACACACACACACTCATACCTTAAATACTCACCCCACTACCATCTCCTTAACCAGTCACAGCTAATTAGAGGGATCAAGATGGAGAATACTGGTTCTCTGACATCTTGCCAATTCCTGTGAGGCCCAACTGTACTTTTTCAAATAAGTTCTGTGAGATTTCCCTACAGCCTTATAACAAATCTTTTACTTTAGCTAGATGGAGCTGATTTCTTGTTCCTTGCATCCAAACAAATCCTAAAACAGTAGGCTTTTGAGAAACAGAAACAAATGGTGCATGGGAAACAGCAGCTACTCAAATTAATCTTTTGTCTGTGCCTCAAAAATAGTGTTTAGGACTTCCCTGGTGGCGCAGTGGTTGAGCATCCGCCTACCGATGCAGGGGACGCGGGTTCGTGCCCCGGTTCGGGAAGATCCCACATGCCGCGGAGCGGTTGGGCCCGTGAGCCATGGCCGCTGAGCCTGCGCGTACGGAGCCTGTGCTCTGCAACGGGAGAGGCCAAAACAGTGAGAGGCCCGCGTACCGCAAAAAAAAAAAAAAAAAAAAAAAAGTGTTTAGGTAGGGGTTTAATGCTAAAATGTAATAAGGCTGTGTCAAATTCAACCAATTATGCAGCTTCATTTAAAGAGAAAAGCAAATAATTCCAAAAGAAACAATCTTATTTTCTCAAGAAGAATTACTATATACCAGACCAACCGCAGACCCTGCCGCCCGGCCATCAATTTATGGCTACTGAAGTATCATCCCATCTTGGGACTCCCCTGGTGGGGCAGGGGTTAAGAATCCGCCTGCCAATGCAGAGGACACAAGTTCGATCCGTGGTCCAGGAAGATCCCACATGCTGCGTAGCAACTAAGCCCATTCGCCCCAACTACTGAGCCTGTACTCTAGAACCCACGAACCACAACTACTGAGCCAACGTACACCTACAAGCCCATGCTCCGCAACGAGAAGCCACCGCAATGAGAAGTGCACACACAGCAATGGAGAGCAGAGAAAGCCCGCACATAACAAAGACCCAACGCACCAAAAACAAATAAATGAATTAATTTTTTTAAATGTTAAAAAAAAATTCCCATGTTTTGCCACATGATTAAAGATGAAATGGGTTTTCAAATTCCTGAAACTTGTCTTTCTTTAAATGACATACAAAATAAGATAAGAGGAATGTAAGAGGTCTCTCTGTAAAATCAAAAATAGAAACTATGACCTCATTATTAGTCTGTGATATAAGAAAAAGTATTAGAAGGGCATATCTTTCTCACAGATAGTCTCCTGATATGTGAACATGTGAAAAAACAAACCTGTGTTTTCCGAACAATATCTTAAGTGATAATGGTTAATTTCCATCACATTCCTCACTTTTTGCTAAAAACCACTGACACTAGGCTTCACCTAATTCTTACACCAAACAGTGAGAAAAATGGAAAACATATAGCTCTAAAGTTTAAACTTATTTAGTTTAAATTAATTTATCACGGTAAGTTTTGTTAAAGTCTTTAAATAAAAATTATGTTTTAAGTACTTTTTTAAAATAAAACTCAACAAAGATTTTAAAAAATTTTTAATTTTCTGGTCTCAGATAAAATGTTAGATAACATAATTATGTGAACTTGAAATTATCTTATAAATACCACAAACCAAAACTAACTCAATCCCACTGTTATATACTTAGCTTCTGCCACAGGCTCAGACCTTAAATGATGCACCCATGTTGTGTTATAACACAGGTGTGATTACTCAATATTATCTTTCTCAATAATAAACCTCAGGACCAAGAATGTTTATACGTTTGGATTAACTCTAAACTGCGCAATCATCTAAGAGTTAGTAGAAAATTATCTCTTCTCCAGTTGTATAAAGAAAGCTGTACTTATCATTTTGTATCTCATGTTGACCTGTATATAGGTCCTTCCTTAAACCCAGATTTCACATTTGAGATAGTTTTAAAACACAAAAATACGTATTTTAATTAAAAATGATGGACAAGTAATTATTTACTCATTAAATTATAAATTATTTACTCATTAAAAAAGCATAATGTCTGTTTTGATGGCATCTTAATGCAACACACCAAAGAAGAAATCTGTGACTGACCTGTTGCATGGAAAATGTCCAACGTCCCTAAAAGCTTAAATAGTTTTGGTAAATAACCAAATGAGATTTTCAACAAAGGTGTAAAATTTACCTAACAATACAAACATAGCTTTCCTACACAATTTAAAATAAAATTTGATTTATGAGCTATCCACAAGAACTGAATTGATATCAAGCAAAAATACACATCAAGTGAAATATAAAACTATCTTCTTGATTCTGATTTAAGTAAAAAGGGTCCTGGTTACCAATGGTTAATAAAAACCTCTCATATTCTTAAAGATACAAGTAAGATCTAATTAACCTAGCCTGAGTCACTACCATTTGATTTTTACTGTGGCACTCATCATAAGTGCTCACAATAACAGAAAACAATTTCTTTTGGTCAACTCCTACCTCTTTACAAAATACTCATCCTTAAATTGCAATGGCAAGACTGTTACCATTAAATACTGTCTACTTCAAAATTTTAGTGCACTAAGAACAATTTTCAACCACAAATATTGCTCTTCCATATTAAATAAATTTTTAGGTAATACAAAAACATTTTTTCCATTCAATATTAAGGGAAAAAAATGAGACTACTCCCAACTTTATTACAAAAGTGGCAGTAAAAAAGAGATAGTAAGCCACTCCAATTTTAAACCCAGCCTACAAACTGAATAACATTTACACAGCAATCTCTCAAACAGTATCTGTCTTGTTATTTTGCCAGTCAACACAAAAAATAATTTTATCAAAGTAAAAATAATTCTATATTCAACATTAAAAGGTAAATCTCACAGAATACATGTATTTAACATTTATTCTCACACATGACAAGGTACAGTCCCTGATCACCCTGAATATATGAGATGTAAATGTGTTCACTTAACAAAAGCTTTAAATTGAACAAAAAATTGGGCACCTACTATCTGCTAAGAATGAATCCTTTGGAGATAGAAGCTATTATATATTATTAAAATATTTTTTAAAAAATAAACATAATGTTTCGTAAGAAGATTCCATACTAATATTCCTTAAGCAGTTTTTTGATAGCTCTTCAAAGTCCTGTGGATTATACAATATTTTAAACACACAATGGTAGTATACATTTTAAGTCCCAGTAGTAACTTCCAGAAAAGAAGAGCTGTTAGGATTTACAAAATACACTTTAAAAAATAAAACCATAACCTTCTTTAAGAGTTTGATTCATAAAAATGGGCAATATTATTCTTAGAAATAAGAAACCAATTTAATAAGTTCTAATTTCACTAAGACCACTACAGCATATATTGAGAGGAAGAGTTTCTCCTAACTTATTAATTGGCTTTTTGCCTCACTTCCTCATTTTTAGATTCAAGAAATCCTAGAGCTTACTGTGGTATATATGGTAAAAATTCTCCGTCTGGAAGCAGTGAGGAAAACAGACGAGGCAAAATTGTAGAAGAGTTATCAGAGACCTAAAGAGTTGAAGAGAAATGAGAAGTCCTGTAAAGGTTCTAAACTTAATTGAGATCGAAGGGATCCTGTAACTTATACTGACAACAAAAAGGAAGCATGATCAAAATGTGGTCTCTTAAATTTGCTCTCCAATTACATTATGATTTTCTACAAATCCACTTAAACAGATACACAACTAATCCCTCAAATTTCAGCTATTCTAAGAACAAAGACCATTTGACTAGTTTTGCCCCAAGGCACCAAATGTTTCAAAATTCTCTGGAAACAAAAATTATGCCTCACCTTTTAATAAATTTGCCTTGACAAGCCAAAACATAGATAGTGCATTGGGGTATACATGAATAAAAAGCAAACATTTACAACCATGTTATTTATAAAGTGCAATATACAAAAAATAAATAAAAAGCCAGACTCACTTTATAGGAACCAAAAACACATCAATACAAACAAAAAGAAACAAACCCCAAAACAATGAGCAGGCCAGTATGAAGAAAGCTCGTACGAGTGAAGGCAGCTTTTCTTACATTTTCTAACTTGATATTGTTTGTTTGAAGCCAAATAAATTCAAATGCCTTATAAGTCTAGACGTGATCAAGGTCAAGATCAACAAAAACATGCGTAGAAACAGTGTTCCCTCCTCTGGCTATACAAATCAAGTATTCCCAAGAGTATACTAATTACCCACATTAGATAATAAGTTTAAAGTACCAACCTTCTGAACCACAGATCTTAACCACTTAGTCTATAAAATAAATGTACAGTCTTTACACAGCAGTTAAGGATCTGAATTATATAATCAGTCAGAGCATATTACAAATGAGTACTGAACCCAAATACCTACACAAACTCTTCCACCACCACCAACACTTCATCTTATAAATTATTTCAAAGATTCTAAAGTTGTATGCTCAGTCTTCCATGAAACAACTCCCTAAGCCAGTAACTTCTACTATTATTTTGTAAAGTAGAAATTTTTCATCAGTCTAATTCATATATGAACTTCATAAATCTCTTATTCCACTGTAAGTATTTTAGAGCAGAATTTACACTGAAATAAGAGAATCCTGAAAGGGTGTATCCTCTCCAACCTTTTTAAGTACTACTGGATTGAAAGGCACTCATCTTCCAGTTGCTCCACAATCAGAATGGTCATTAAATGCCATTAATAGCCCACTCTTAGCTCACTGCTTACTTCAGGCCAAAAAAGATCAACTTCCCACTATAGAGATGAATTCTGATCATTCACACTTTAAAAAATACAGTTAAATGACGTCATTTAATTTTCTGCCCCAATCTGTAAGATTTTGAAAACAGCATAAAATGGATTCAAAACCCTATTATGATATAGCTTTTATTTAAAGTCCATTAAAACAGACTAAATTCCACATCCCATAATGGGTAAATAAATGGGCATGTTTGGGAAGGAACAATATCAAGAGCTAGAGCCTTACTTTTTTACTTACATAATTATAACAGAATGCTGTAAGACAACTAACTGTAAGGCAGCAAAGCATGGAGCTCCACTTTATCAAATACATAGTCAACTCACAAAATTCCTAAGGAATGCTTAAATATATGGGAAAAATGGATGCCAAATATAATAGTGCGAAGAACAAGCATCTCCACACCCAGTGAAGTAACAGGTTTAGGCTTGTTTGTACAGCTCCCTAAAAATGTGAAAGATTACAAAAACCAAAATTCACAAAATTGGTCAAAAGTTGGATGGGAAACGTTCCACTCTAGACTAAAATGTCTAATCATACAAAATAGGTTGTACTTACACACTTACTAAACATTTTAATTTACTTTGGCTTATTGAATAAAAGACGCTTTGGATTAAACCAAACAACAACTATTATTTGCCCCCAAATAATTTTTTCAATATGTAAGAGCACCTGGCCTCACTACTGAAATTTCTATTAAAAACACCTGAGGTTTTTATTTTTTCAAAAGTGGTGTCATTTTATTTGCCTCTCAGGAAAAACCCATAAAATTAATCAACTAAGACACAGCATTGTAATTTGCAGTAAAATCAACACATCTCTGTAAACGGTTTGGGGAAGGAAAAAAGCCCAGCCTTTTCATGTAAACATAATAAGCCTGTAATATGCTGCAGACAAACGCACTGCAAGGGGTGTGGAGGACCCGAGCTGATTAGATTACCACAACATCAGCCTGGGGCCGCCATTTTTAGAATCTGTAAAGGACAAAAGAGGGAAATTTCACTTTTTACTGCCCATCTCGGAGATTAAAGGAAAAAACGGACTGTTTTCCAATTAGGTATTGATGTCTCCACCCCAGAGTTGAATGCACCTCACTTAATTCTCTCCAAGGTCTCCAGAACTCCAAACACCTTACGTTATTCACATCTCTAAAGACGGGGGAAACAGGCAAAACGGGGTTTACTCTACAGCTAACTGTAGCGATTTCCCTTTGCCTTGAAACTGCAACGTTCTTAAGACAAGGTCTAGCAAGAACGGATCTCTACGGAGCTAAGGCCGGTGGAAGAGAGCCCTCCGGATTGTTTTCTCTCTCCCCCTCCCCCGTTTAGCACAGTGAACCATTTGTTTCTCTTCTGTGTCTGCTGCCACAGTGTTTGTGCCAATCCCTTGGTCAAAATCAGCTTTCCTGAAATGTGCCATATTGTGGCTTCTAAGCCTCCGCTACAGTAAAGGACGGCGATAATGCAAGAGGAGGGGGGAGGAGACTGAGAAGGCTGGGTACTGGGGTGACCACCTCAGGGGCGGTTTTACCCTCTCCCGGAGAGGATGAAGAGCTGTCTCGTTCTCCCACAAAGGGAGATACCCAGAGCGTTCTTTCCACCCCCTTCGTATTTATGAGAAAATTAAACCAGAGACTGCCAGGCGAGAAATAGAAGCAGCAAAAGAAAATGGGGCCTAGACGGGTTCCCAGCACCTGAACGAGATGCGGTAGAGGACACGGAGAGCTGGCAGCTCCCGGGACCACTTCGACACAAACCCTACTAACAGTCACAAGCCTCCCTCCTCACCCAAGCGGCCCGAACCCACTGCCAGCGAGGAGCTCGCCCCCTCCCTAACTCCCACTCTCAAGGGGGTTTAACTGCCAGTTTCCCCTTCTCCAACCCTAAAACCCGCCATAATGCTCCCTTTCTAGGGGCAGAGAGGAGAAAGGATAAATTCGATTCAAACAACCAACGTCTTACCCCCGTCAAGACACCTGAGAGCCAACGTCGACCCCCCCCCCGCCGGAAGAAAAAAGATGAGAAAGCCCCCAACCTCTGGAAACACACGTCCCTCCACCCCGCAAACCCCATGAACTCCCAAGGAGACGACAGGCACTGACCTGTGATGTTCACACACCAGACACCCGAACCCCGTTATTTGGTCGACCCCCAAGGAGTCTGTCCACACCTCCGCGGTCGGACGACCCCCCAACAGCAGCCACTGCGGACTCAGGACCCGTCTCCACACACCTCCTCCCCGAACAGCAGCGCGCAGCCTCTTCACCAGCAACCAAGGAGTAGGGGAGGGAGCACCGAGAAATTCAACAGGAACGCAGAGGCGACGGCGAGGCTGCTCAAGAGTGTCTATGCCCCCTCTGTTGCCGCTCCCGAACTCAGGTACCGTCTCGGACTCGGCCCCCTGCGCCCGCTCAGTGTCACTGCCTCTCGCTCTGGGAAAATGGCGGCTGACGGCGGCGGCGGCCGCGGCGGCGGCGGCGGCGGCGGCGGCAGCGGCGGCGGCAAGTGCACGGGGCCCGCCCGCCCCGCTCCGCAGGGGCAGAGGGGGAGGGGACGAAGGTGTCCGCCGCCATTTTGCTTGTGGGCTGCCGCCCGCCGTTCCCTCTCCACCGCGGTTAGAAGACAGCCAACTGGAGGCAGAGCGGTGGACAGAATCTCCGTCTATTTCACAACAGATGCATTCAACAATTCACCGAAGGTTTGGGAAAGTTTTGGTATTTGATGGGATTGGTTCTTTATCCCCTTTCCCTGAGTAGCCCTCAAGTCTGGATATCGGTGAGCTTGGGCGCGCCACTACTGGGTGGAAGGATAATGATTGGAGGCCCTGGAAAGACACCCCCCTCCATGCACTTTCTCCCACTCCCAAAACCACCTCAGCCCTGGTCTGCCTTTCTCCCTCCCCCTCCTCAGTCTGGCCTCCAGCGCGGGATGAACTCGGTTGGGGTGTCACTCGACGCCCACTAGGAGCTGAGGCGGTTCCAGTGCGCAGGCTCCGAGCACTGGATAAAAGCGGAGCTGGCGAGTCCAGCGCCGTCTCGATGGAGGAGCGAGAAACGGAAGAGGTCGGGGGGAAAAGCAGCAGGAAAAATACAGCCACCGTCAGCGCCGCCTCCCTGCCACCTGTATCGGGGTAAAAAGCTGCCGTTGCCGTGGGTGCAGTTGCCGTCTGTGCCTCCTACTTTGGCCCCGGGGAAGGATTTCCCCGCCGGCGGGACAATGTGCGGGGAGGGGAGCGGGAATTCCTTTATGCGGCGGTGATTAAACGAGGGAGGGTCAGAGAGACGGTTATCTCGAAGAACAAAGGGGCAGGCCAAAGAATAAAGGGTTTCCCCAGTAAAATGACACGGTGATTGCGGCTCCTGTTTTCGGGGTCTTTCCCCGAAATGGCGGTTTCTATCTTCTAGCTCCACAGCCTCCCGGAGCGCTTGGTAAGCGGAGTCGGGAGAGGCAGAGGCGGTCCGTGCAGCCAATCAGTGCCCGAGGTGTTCTGTCGGGCGTGTCGTGATTGGCTAGCGGTGACCTCATGCTGCAGCAGCGGGTGGGGCCAGAGCCGTCGGGGGAGGCTGTTGCAAAGAGAGAGAGCGAGCGCAGTGACGATGGTGATCTTTGCTGCCGCGGCCGATATGGAACCCAAGCGGTGGCGAAGGGAATCTCAAGGCTTTTCCTTGACTATTTTCTCCTGTCCCTGCGCGAGGTGAGGGCCCCGGCTCGGCCTCTGCGAAACTTCGGGGTGCTGGCGTGGACGAGGAGACACAAATTCTCCCATGATTTTAGTAACTGCGTCAGGGCAAGATGGCGCTGGGTCTCCTTGGGGCGCGGGGGGAGAGGCACGTCCACCGCCGCCGCAGCGCATGTGACCGGGCTGCATTCCTGTGGGGTTTGGCTCAGACCCAGGTTGGGACGGGGGAGGGGAAAGGGCTGGGGCGGAGGAGACTGTGGTGCGGTCGGCGTCGGCCGCCTGAAGAGGAAGAGTTGACTGTTGAGGGCGCTTCTCCTCCCCCATACTGCTTAGCAGCTGCGGCTCTCTGGGAAAAGCCCCCGGAGGGACACTTCTTAGGGGGTGTGACGGCTGTTGGTGGAGGGGAAGGTTTGGCGCCCTATTTTCTCATCTGCCTTTCTCTTTGCGAGGTGTATTTACGTAAGATGGCTGGTCCCTAATGTGGGAGTCGGAATCAACCGTGAGTCCCGAAGGGCCACTGGACTGAGTAAAAAGGGGAGTCTAGTTCCTGGGCCACAGCGCCGAGGAGTATCGATTATTTTCTGAGAAAAAGTAAAGTTTCTCAGATCCGAATGGCAAAATATTCCTTAAGTTCGGAAACAAGTGTAAAAGGTGTGATAATACCCAGGAACACGTTTAGTTACCTAAAAGAAGAAACCAAGGAGAATATCATCTGAAGTGTGAGGGGCCCTCTTCAAACTTGTTTTTTCCGTCAGTATTTACTTTCTTCCCGTTTCCTCCCTATTTGTATATTCTACAAGAATGTGAAATTTTATGAGTGGATTTGTTTTATTTTAGACATGATTAGTAATACAGAATAAAAGTTGCCAGTGTTGTACATGAAGTTGTAAGGCTGTTTTCTATACTCTTAGTCTTCTGTTTTTCTGTCGCCCTCTTAACTGTGGTTTTTAAAAATAAAAGATGAAATTATAATCACTAAGATTCCTGCACCAGTATGAAATATTAAAGCGTACCTCTATAAATCACTTGTATAAGTATGAATTTTAATTTTAGTATTTGGAACCTTGGTACGTGAAGATCTCCAGCAGCTCAGTTCTTAATGGTCGATGTTGGCAGATTCAGTAAGAAAGACTAATTTTGTTTTTGTCTTTTCCCACTTGGCCAAACTGATAGCCATTAACTGAACTAGAGAAGATTGAAAAGGGCTTCCCTCCTTGGGTGGTGTTCAGTGAGAGCTGGGAGTTATTCAACAAAGACTTTTCCATCTAAAACCTGACTTGCTTTTTGACTGAACACCTGTGTTTGGTGCTTGGAGGAAATGCTTGTTGGACCTGGAAAGATGAGTTAACCTGGAGTCAAGGTTGTGCTATTTCCTTTAGTCTTAGTTGTAGACTTGGTAGTTTGAAAACAACATTGAATTTTTAATATTTATTTTACGTACTACAAAGGTTTTAAAGTTCAAAACTTTTTTGTGTGTTCTGTGAATATAAATTGGGCATTTTACCTATAAAAGTTCTTGAATAATTTCAGGGGTCTATTACGTGTAAGTAACGGCTCCCTTACCCTTATAGCAATTTTCTTACGGCTTACAAAAGAGGAACTAAATATGAAGTCAGTAGATTTAAAGGCAGTTTTCAGAAGGTTCTAACTTCACTGTGCCTTAATAAGGAAAAGAGGCCATATTGCAAGCTAAACAAATCCATGTTTTGTTTCGTACTTTTAAGTAGCTTGGGTCCTCACTGTTCCTAATTGCCAAACCCATGAACCTCTTGAGCTCTAATTTTTCTTTACTTTCCTGTGGCATTTAAAATACTACTTGCAGTTACTTCTTGTCTTTGTCTATCTTCTTGCATTATATTAATATGTTCTCCCTAGACAATTTCCTTTGTGCCTGTTCTAATGAAACACCCAAATTTTCATCTCAGAGCTGCAGATGCAATGTTTAGGTTTACCAGGGGCCACAGGCTTCCTGAACTCATAAAAATATTATGCTTGGTACTTTATTCCAAACTGTAAAATCAACAACACAAAAAACCGTCTTTTGACCAGCAGAGTTTTGAGAAGAGGTAGAGGGTTGATGAGGCTCAGCGTCAGGGTTTCCTCCCCTTTCACATGTGAGATGGGGTGGGGAGGCAGCTGATGGGACAGCCATAGTGCTGCCCCGCGAAAGGATGGGAAGACAACTGGCCTTAGTATTTTTTCAACATCCATATTTCTCACATCTAGCAGACACTTTAACCTACAAACCTCAACAGTATACAAACACCAGTTATTATTTGGGTTTATAGTTCCTTGATGTATTTGGGGTTTATCAAGTTATGTAGTACTGCTTGCTCTGATACTAGAGGATCCAATAAGTTGTGCCCTTGTATTTTTGTCACTTTTCCTGTTGTCATTTGTGTGTCACCGTGCCAGCCACTAGTAGCTACATGTGTTTTATGTATTATAAGGTTGGTATTCCAGTAATAGGGCTTATTGTATGTAAAATGAAGCTCTGCAGTAAATCAAACTTGGGCTTTTGGCATAAACATTGATAACCCTTTTGTCTGCTCTTAAAGTTTTTTGGGGGGGGTTTTGAGTAGTCACTGTCTATCTTTTGACATACTTGCTGAAGCAATTCAAAGTAAAAATAATATTCAGAATTACATGTAACTTTCACTGGATTTTGTTTTTATATAAAACTTTCCTCTGCCCCACCCCACCCCTGACTTCAACGGCCTTTAAAGGTAGAATGAAAAGATTTATATCTGAGAACTGTTTGAGTTGAAACCATTAAATATACCTTTAAATGTTATGGTTAAACAGCATTACAGCCTGTTTAGTTTAACTTGCTGAAAAAAATAAAATACCATCTCTTTTTTCCTGGGCAAGGTGTTAACACTAAACCTAAAATGCATATTTGCAAATGGTGGTCAAAAAAACTTTCCAGGGTGTGGATACCTTGAGTCAACTTGATTATTTTTCTTAAGGAGAGGTAATAAGTTTGTTCGTAAGTATCTAAAAAACATTTTGAAAATTACCTGCCCTCTGCTATCCAAAAAGTTCAGATCCATAGTCCCTTCCCTGTTGACTGTTTATGTTTAGTTCAAGTTTGAAACATCTGTAAGTATGGGATTTCACCTGGAAACTAGAAAAACTAATAGTATGCTGCTTCCGCCTAAATGAAGCAGATAGGAAGTAGCAAAAACATACAGATTTCACCATTCTCTGGAGTGGTCCAAGAAAAGTATTTTATGCCATTTTTTCCTTCAGTGCTTATGTTTGCCATAAACTCTGCATACTTAAATGCTTATCTTGCACTAAGCGGGTTTGGGGATTTTTTGTTTCTCCTTTATTGTATGCACGCCACAAAACAGAAAAGGCCATGGTCAACATTGTCTTTCTGAGGTACAGAATATACCTTCAGTAAACAACTATTTTTTATATAGTGCTGGTCCTAATAAATTGGTTATGGACCCAGAGTAAATGGTATTTCATACAACTGAAAGCAAGTTAAATTATGTAGCAATTTATTCCTAGAGATTATATCACTTTAATATTTTTTTGGTGTCACTGTAATATTTTTTATCCTCAAAAGTATTTACTTAAGGTACCCCTCCCAAAGTATATTAGTATTTGTGTCTTAGACTTAAAACTATATTCTGGTTTTCCATCTTCAGTTTCTTTGTTCCTGGGACAGATTGGAACTCCAGCTCTAATTTCAAATAATTGCATTCCTACCATATTTAAGATACGTGGAACATAATTCTTAGCTGTTAACAGTTTTCAGTTAGGTTGACAAGGTAAACTACTCAGTAGTTTACAAAAATCCTTTGGAAAAATTAGATGGCTGAGAGGAGATATTCTGCCCATAACATCAGAGGTCAAGGGTTCACTTGTGCCAGCTATAGACTTTAAATGTCTAAAAGTTAACTAGTTCCCTTTCTCCACAAACAGCCGTTTAAGTAAGTTTTATCTTGCGGAGTAAGAAAGACTATATGCAATTATTTGCATTTATAACATTTTGTGAAAGTCTTGTATTCTTATATGCTCCAGGTGTGGGTGGTCTTATATAACCTATAGCAGTTGATTCCTTAGAATATAACTTTTTAAAATACCATGGTTTATATGCTAATACCCTTTGCTAGTTGCTACTTCTGTCCTTCCTGTTTTCATTAGTTGTTTTCCTCTGCTTCTTAATTGTTGCTATTTCCCAGTGTTGTGACCCCAGCCACTTTTTCACCGATTATATTAATCAATTCCCACACCTTTACCTATTGATGACTCCAGAATTCATCATCTCTGAACTCAGTTGGAACTACTAAATATCTTACCCGTCCCTTAGGTACTTCAAACTAAACAAATTCAAAACTGGGCTATTTTTTCTTTTAAACTTCCTCTTCTGTTTCCCTTTTTTGTTTATTTTATTTATTTTTTTGTTCTCCCCTTCTAGGTTAACTTATATAATCAAACATCTTTCCAAACAATTTTTTTTCCTTAAAACACTCAATTAGTTCATCACATTTGAGGATCAAGCTGGAACACACCCTATGATATGCAGGCTCGTTAATTTGTCTCCTGCTTATGAGCCTCATGGGTCACCATAGGTTAAAATGACCCAAGTCTACATAGCTGCTCTTTTTATCTCCAAAAAATGAGACATACCCTTTTCTTTGTTAATTCTGTATCTATCACACTGTCATGTTCATGTTCCTCTTTTCTGTTAGTTTTCGAGATATTCGTAGACAGTGTCTCATCTTTGTAGCCAAAGTGCAAAGTTCCTGGCATGTAATAGGCACTCAGTTTTGTTGTACAAATAACGTAATATGCTCTGATGCTAAGTGCCTTAAAATTTCGCGATAGCATGTGTTTTTGTTAATAATAGCAACTCAGTTGAATATATAAATGGATGAAAAATGCTCTGGTTGATCCCATATCATCGTGTTACAAAACTTTGGGTTTGTTTCTCCCACCCCATTTAACACGCATTTTGACAGTGGTGTTAGCCCTCTAATCTGGTTTCTGCCACATGGTTCTCTTCGCTTAAATATTTGTACCTGTTATTAATTCTACTCTATTAATTTATAACTTAGTTTGGGATTAAGCCACGTAGGTATGTACTGTAAGCATTCAGCCAAGAACCCCAGTTAACTGGTAATGTGCTTCATAGAAGAAATCGAATTTTTGAACTAGGAGGCAAAATGTTTGTGGATTTCAATAATGGATGGGGTGGGGACAGTGAAACAGTGTATTTGCCGTCAGCATGGCTTTATGTGCAAAGGCATAGAACAGGAATAGAAAAAACATGTTCTAAGTATAAGAAACATGTTTGACTAGTCTTGCATGAAATACGTTGAGAGATGAGACAGGAAAAGAAGCTGGATTACAACCAGATTATTTAATTACTTTTTTTAAAACTAGAGTCCTTTTGCCAATGAAGCTCAAGCCATTTATTCTCTTTTTTTTTTTTCCTCTTTTATTTTGAGTAAGTAATCTCAAAGAGGGAAATGACTGGCTTAAGTCTCACAGTAGGTTTGGCACCCAGATATTGCTAAAACGTTAAGTCTTGACGTTTTAACTTTTATGCTGAGAATCCATGTAGCACAGGCAACCTGTGTTTATACCTATACAGAAAAAGCCAGAACTTATAATTTTCTTGCTACATCAGGAAATACGTCTCTTTTTTCTTTTTGGCCGTGCCATGCAGCTTGTGGAATCTTGGTTCCCGAACCAGGGATTGAACCTGGGCCTGTGGCAGTGAGAGCACAGACTCCTAACCACGGGACTGCCAGGGAATTCCCAGGAAACATATCTTGATTCCTTACTTCCTTATTTAAATGCTAGGCTCCCAAAAACTTTTATTAAAATGCTTCAAATTTCAGGTTAGCATGTTTGTTCATGTTTGTACATCTTAAATTCATTATGCCCATGCAAAATGCATTTTAATGGCTTTTAGAACATGTGTGAACATTTGGCAGTCAGAAGAAATTATAGAATTAAGGGTTTTTTTAGGTGATGTGTAAGCCCTCGTTTCAGCATGTAAGATATTGTCAAATATGGTACTGTATTGGTCTTAACAGCTGTTTCTGAAGGTGGTTCTCGTGCTACCTTGAAGAATGAGCCCTCCAAGGCTCCAACAGCTGCACATTTTAAAAAACAAAGCTTGACTTATACTGCTTGTATATCAAGGGTCTGATTTGTAGTTTGTGCTTAAAACTGTTTTGTTCTGTTAGAGACTAACATTTTAGATACCAAAGTCATAATTGTAAATGTCCACAGATAGCTAAACGTCAGAAGACGCTAAGAATGAATACCATTTATACAGTCATCCCTTGGTATCCGTGGGGCAAGGATATGGACGAACAATTGTACTTAATGTATGTCAGCTGAGCTTGCGTTACCTTTGCCTTATGGTGTGTCTTACAGCAATTAGTTTTTAGTGGTAGAAGAGACTTAATTTTGATTTAGGCTTTTAACAAATGAAATTAATATCCATCAAGATCACTTGGTTTTAAGTACTTTATTTTCCTAGGTATGATCAAATTTGATATTTTCTTTTTTCCTTCATTTTTATATGAATCCAGTCACCTAATCAATGCTTATGTTAAATAAGTCATTCGTGTATGTTTTCAGTACTTTATGTATCCTGTGTCTTGCTCTCCTAGGTGATCATTAACATAGAGTAGGCACCTAATTTTTGGCTCCCATTCTTACTGGCTCCCCCTTTTTTCCACCCCTATACTCTACAGACTTCCCTCTTGATTAATAATTATATAATTTCTATATATACATATAACAATGTATACTTTTCAAATACATGTGTATCAAAGTGTTTTTAATTTGTTATCCTTATCTCTGTAGGCAGTGATTAGTTCTGTTTAACTAACAAATGAAACTTTGGTATTATTGAAGCCCTCAGCCTCTGTAAAGATGACCAGAGGTTAGCATAGTTAAATTGAGGGGGAGATTAAGACTTGCTTAAACGTTACTCATATTAAGCTACAAAGTAAACTGACCTTAAATTGCAGTTAGGTAGTAGATTACTTCCTAATTCATAGCTTTAGGTCCAAATAGCCTTCTCTGAAATTAAAAACAAAACAGAAAATATTGGAAGTAGTAGAGGTTTATGTTATGAAAATCAAAATTTCATGATTATGAGACTTTAATAGCAGTGGCATAGTTATTTCTGTGTATCCCTGCCTTTTTTCTATCAGCCAAATGGTCATTATCACATTATGTTCAAGGATAAGGACTAAATTCTGAGAGGAGTTTAATCGGAGGCCTAGTTCAAAGTGTAATTTTTTTAAGGTAAACTCTTTAAACACATGGTTAAGTTTTCTGTACCAGGTGCTTAGTAAAATCATTTGTTTGTGGAAGAGAAGCAGCTTCTTGGTTTTCTGTGCATAAACTCCCCCATCCCTTGCCATCATATATTCCAAAAATAATAAAACAATATTAGGTTATGTCTTCCATTTTTAAAATTGTGTAACACGTCATATGTTCCCCTTGGAATAAATTTTCCATTTGTAAACTGAAATCGTTTTTCCTTGCGATGCATTTTTGTGACAACTATAATTTGTGTGAAAATTAAAATATCATTCTGAAATATGAATTAGCAAAGTAAAATGAAGGAACCAGATTACAAAATCAAGTCATGAGGTAAGGCTTAGGAAGATGGGAAGAGGACAGTAAAGCGTTCATATATACATTTTTAATCTCTTTGGAAAGGAATTCTCACTGAAAAGAATATCTTCATAACAGTCATACAGTTTGGTATTTTAGAACTCAGTAATTACAGCCAGACCAGCAAAGTTTTTAAAACTTGGGGCCCCAGAATGTTCAGGTGAAGGTAAATGTGTAGGGTACTGGTCCTGTTGAGATTGAGGGAGTAGGAAGAGTTTTGACATCACAGGCCATTTTGACTTAAAGCATGAACTTGAAAATAGTTTCATTTTTTAGAGTTTGATTATTCATTCCCTTGCAGCCTCTCCCTCTCACTGGCAGAACTTATTTCCTTGCTTGTTCATTCTGTTACTAGGTATCAAAGAGGCATTGTGTACTAGAAGTCTTTAAGCTACTTGGGAGAAAGGTACTTATAAGAACCGGGTAATTGTTAATCATAATAAAGTCTGTTAAAGTGCATGGGTAACTAACTCCCCAATATATTAGTAGCAGTCAGCAACTAGATAGCTTCCCAAGAAGCAGGGTTAGATTTGTTCCTTCTAAATCAAGGACTTCTGCTTCATATTCTAGGTCTTGTGTCTCATACGAGCCTTTATAATATAGAATGGTTAAGGTGGGAAAGGCTCATACTTTATATATCCCTGGAATACAGAGGCATTGTTTTGACTTCAAGAATTTAGGACAGATCGAACAATGTGTGTCCATAGATATCTAAGATATGAGTCAACAAAGCTAAATAATTATTCTGTAGGGTTTTTTGGTAGAATGTAGCAATCCAGTATGTAGGAGGGGGAAACTAAAAAGGTAGTTGGCAGGGGTTTAGACCTAATCAAATACATTGGTTCCTAGACTTTGGGATTTCTTGAATGAATCAAATGATAAATATGGAAACCAATATAGTTACTATTTTTAGTTCTCTAAACAGCAACACCATACATATCCTTGGTTTTAAAAAACGGGTGTTAACAGCAAATAAGGACATAGTCTCATAATTTAAAAAATTATTTTGAAAAACCTGCTACAGTGTTCTTATTCTCATTTTCCTGTGGAATTAATTGTGACAAGTCAGTCTTAGACGAATGTGTAAAAGGCTTATAAATTTTTAACAGAATCTGTTTAAAGTAGGATATGTCCATGAATACAGCCATTAAAATTATTTTTAAAGAATCATTTCAGGGCATCGCATACTACAAAAAAAAGGTAACAAAAATATGAAAAACAGATTACAGTTTGTAGGGATTTTTGTATATTGTGTTTGCTTTCATAGAAATGGGGGTAAAGGAAGTAAAGTACAATGGTTTCACTGGTTCTCTCTGGGTTGTAGGCATACAGATGGATTTTCTACAACAGACAAGTATTACCAGAAAGCATTTTTTTCAAAGTTGTTCTAGTTTGTAATGATAAGGCAAAATGCTTGGATATTATTTTTTTTAATGGGATGTAAATAGTATGGTCTATAACTTGTCAGAACCCGGGAACCATCTTCAATTCTTTAATACTTTGTTATGTCCTTAAATAATGTCCATTCTGAGTTTTTATTTCTTGGTCTGACCCCCCCCCCCCCTTGTCTTCATGACCATTCCCACTACTTCAGTTCAGACCTGGCATAGAGTAGTCAGTCGCCTGAGTATTTGCCAAATAAATGAGTCTTTATATGTAACTATGTGGTGATGTAGCTTACTCTGCTTTAATTTTGCCCCTTCTAATCCATCTGTCATCCTTCAAAGTGATTTTACTAAAATGTGAATCTGATCTTACTTGAAATGCTTTTAATGGAGTCCATGCTGCTTAGAATGGCATAAAGGAAGGCCCTCTGATTTGTTGTCTCCTGCCTTTTTTTTCCAATCAGAGATCCTTTTGCTTCGACCCACATTACTGCTTTCAGTTCCCTAAACTTAGCTTGCTCTCTCAGACCTCCTTTCTTTCTGTTACTACCTTTTCATGGAATCCGCCTACTCTCCCCCTTGTGAATGCATCCTTCAGTTCAAATGCTTTTCCTCTTTGAAGCTTTCTCTGGTGCTCTTCCAAGAAGTCTATTGTTATTTATAATTCCATGTACCTTTTACTCAGTTCTGTTATAGCAGTTTGTTGTACTGGGTTGGCCCAGAAGTTTGTTTGGGTTTTTCCGTAACATCTTAGGAAAAACCTGAATGAACTTTTGGGCCAACCCAAATTATTTAGAATCTCCTCATCCTGCTAGAATGTGAGCCCCTGAAGGGCAGTGTTTACCTTGCATTATCTCTCAGATAAATGCATACAGCTTGCATTAATTCCCAAGACATATAGTAAGTGCTCAAATAAATGTTTTAATTAATTAGGTCTTTTCCCGTTTTGGGGTGAGTATGAGTCTGCAAAATAGTAAAAGCTCTTGAACTTTGATCCTGAAGAGAAGGAAAGAGGGTTAGAGATGTATTTTTGTAGTTAAAAGTTAGGAAACCAAAAATTGGTAATGATTTTTGCCCAAGAGCAAAGCCACTCTATTCTAGAGGGGGGAAAAAAAGAAAATAATTGAACATCAATTCGTCTTTGAAAGACTAACAATCCCAAGTGAAGCATATCCTAGTACTTTTCTCTGTCCATTGCAGATAAAAGCCTCCTCTCAAAAAGAAGTGTTAAATTGTGTTGAGAAAATTGAAAATTCCTATCTGTCCTCTGGTGTTTGGTTATAAATTCTTATTTTTCAGGTTTAATCTGCCTTTCCAAAGCATGATAATAATAAAGAAAAAACTGTACAGGTACTTTAACTTAATTACCTTAGAGAAGAGAACCTTCCCACTGCTAAACTTTTCTAAACAGTTCAGCAACCCTATTAACCGGATGGATGGAAGTTCGGGGCTAGATTCTGGTAGCTCATTCAAAGGAATAGCTGTGGTCCCACAAATATGAATGGAGATCATAGAGATGCTTACCAATATGCAGCAACAAGCCTAGGGACTAACATCCCAAAATGGCATGGTAAAAACACATGTTTATCTCTGCACGGAATGATACTTAGTCTAAATTCTTAATAGTTTACAATCAACAGATGATGCTGATACCCATTTTTATAAAGCTGAATCCATTAATGTACTAACCAATCCCTTCCACAACACAAGCAGTTTTATATGCTTCAGGCAGGTTTGGCACTAAGTTAAAAATCACTCCTAAGATTTGTAACAAAATAAGTTGATACGTTCTGTTACACAGACACCAATAAATTTCTTTTCCAAAGTGTTAGTTGAAAGTACTACATAAAGAACTGGTAGAAATATCATCACACATTTAATTATCAAGGCAGAACTTAGTTGGTCTTGCATTTCTAACAACTTAATTGATTTTTCACTGAAGGCAAATTCTTAACGCTCAGGGTTATAGTCGTGGCTACGAAGCCTTTAAAAAAAAAAATCCACTTTTAAAAATTAGTTTCTCTGGCTTCCCTGGTGGCAGAGTGGTTGGGAGTCCGCCTGCCGATGCAGGGGACACGGGTTCGTGCCCCGGTCCGGGAAGGTCCCACATGCCGCGGAGCAGCTGGGCCCGTGAGCCATGGCCGCTGAGCCTGCGCGTCCGGAGCCTGTGCTTCGCAACGGGAGAGGCCACAACAGTGAGAGAGGCCCGTGCACCGCAACAACAACAACAAAATTCGTTTCCCGGGCTTCCCTGGTGGCGCGCGGTGGTTGAGAGTCCGCCTGCCAATGCAGGGCACGCGGGTTCGTGCCGCGGAGCGGCTGGGCCTCGCGTCCGGAGCCTGTGCTCGGCAATGGGAGAGGCCGCAGCGGTGGGAGGCCCCGCGTACCGCAAAAAAAATACTAGTTTTCCCTACTACAGGCATGTTGAACTGCTGCAGGTCGGTAGTTCCCAAACCAGTTTGACTACCATAATTATCTGGGAAGCTTGTTAACTATACATTCCAGGGCTGCACCCAGAGTTCCCCCAAACAAGATGTTATGTATCATTCATAATTTTCTTAAGAATGTAGCAATTCATTAAGAACCATATGCTGAACTCCTTAGTGTAACCCAGGAATCTGCATTTTTCACAGACCTCATTCTCAGGTACTTTTCATGCAAATTGCTACTTTGATAAACACTTAGATACATGGAATGAAGTATTTCACTAAAATGTTTAAAGTTACAATGCCAAGACAGTTTTGTTTTTCGCATTTCTTTTTTGGTGAGTGTTGCTGTACTAGTAGATGTCTCCAACTTGAGAAACTTGGATGTACTATTGGCATGAACCATTTCCTTCATTTCTTCTTGGAGATTTCATCAGAACAGCAATGTAAATTGTTTTCTAAGAAATTCAGAATATTCTGATGGACTGACCCTTTTTTTTTTTTTTTTTTTTTTTTTCTTGCGGTACGCGGGCCTCGCCTCTCACTGTTGTGGCCTCTCCCGTTGCGGGAGGCGCAGGCTCAGCGGCCATGGCTCACGGGCCAGCCGCTCCGCGGCATGTGGGATCTTCCCGGACCGAGGCACGAACCCATTTCCCCTGCATCGGCAGGCGGATTCTCAACCACTGCGCCACCAGGGAAGCCCCAGTCTGTCTTTTTAACGAGTGGGGGGTTTTTTGTGAAAAAGAAGCCTTCTTTCTATATTCCTCCCCTCTTAATATATAGGAGCATTTTAAACGGGGAGGAGCTATCAACTGTTATTTTAAATATAGTGACATTTCATCCTACTTTTACAACTAATTATTCTAAGATGTTTAGACAATGTGATCTTTTAATTTTTAACCAAGGTAACTGTTTTCCCTTAAAGGTGAGACTAGTAACTTTATTTTTTTAAAAAATTTATTTATTTATTTATTTTGCGGTATGCGGGCCTCTCACTGTTGTGGCCTCTCCCGTTGCGGAGCACAGGCTCCGGATGTGCAGGCTCAGTGTCCATGGCTCACGGGCCCAGCCGCTCTGCGGCATGTGGGAGTTTCCCGGACCAGGGCACAAACCCATGTCCCCTGCATCGGCAGGCGGACTCTCAACCACTGCGCCACCAGGGAAGCCCAAAACCAGTAACTTTAAATCCCAGAAGTGCAGCTCAGAGTAGAAAGACGCATCCTTTCATTTAATATTAGTAACTTAAGAGTAGTAGATCTTAAGGAATTTAGATGTCATGAGCTAGGACTTTAAGGACCCACTTCATCATAAAAAATCCAGTCCCAATACCGGTAAATATTCTCATCATATAATTCACATGTTTTGGTTCATATTCACCAGGCAACTTTATGCATATAATTAGACTTCCTATATAATTAACCTTCTTGGAGGAAACTACTGGCCAAAGAGTTAATCATGTGTCTTCATTAAAAAAAAAAAAAAAAATCATCTGATTTATTAGTTTAACACACCTGTCCCTTGGTTACTGAGCCTTCAGTCTGAGATACCAATGTGCTTATTAACAGTCAGGTTTTTTGATCTTATATGTTAGATTGATAAACATTCTTTTGACTTTTAAATTATTTATAAATGCCAAATATAAAGAACTAGAAATTACTTTAGCAAATCCATAATACAGCATATGGAGATACATATGAAAATATAGTAAATAGTATACCAGGAATTCATTCTTTCATCAAGCTGGTAGTAAACATTGTGTGAGAGGGAGATTGTTTCTGACTGACATATGTTTTAGTCTTAAGGAACTCCCAGTATGTCATCATATTATCCAGAAGGTTAACCAGGAATAGAAAATGTAAAGTTTAACTTACCCTAGATCAAAATTAAGCTCATCCAGGTCTTTGCCTGCTGATTCTGCCAAGCTAATTGCCTTGGCAGTGTTTCCATGTGTTTCCATGGATACTAGGTAGGGGCAGTAGGAGTTGTAGTCATAGGCATCACTATTTAGATGATGAGGCATTTGGCTATCTTAAGAGTTATAGTTACTCCTTATCTTACCCTCACTTCATTGATTTTTGTTTTTTAATTTTTATTGGAGTATAGTTGATTTACAGTGTTGTGTGTGTTTCTGCTGTACAACAAAGTGAATCAGTTATACATACACATACATCCACTCTTTTTTAGATTCTTTCCCCATATAGGTCATTACAGAGTACTGAGTAGAGTTCCCTGTGCTATATACAGTAGGTCCTTATTATCTATTTTATATATAGTAGTGTGTATATCTCACTTAATTGAATTTCTTTACTTTTTTTCCTTCAAATTAAAGCATAGATTTGCCTCAGATTGGAAACCAAAGTAGTCATGTCATTAGCTATGGGATTCTTTAATCTGAAAGGCAAAAGACAACACGATTGCATTTAAGAATGTATGGATAAGATAAAGAATTGTGGGGTGAGACGGGAAGAAATCTTTTTTTTTTTTTTTTTTTTTTTTGCGGTACGCGGGCCTCTCACTGCTGCGGCCTCTCCCATTGCGGAGCACAGGCTCCGGACGCGCAGGCCCAGCGGCCACGGCCCACGGGACCAGCCGCTCCGCGGCACGTGGGATCCTCCCGGACCAGGGCACGAACCCGCGCCCCCTGCATCGGCAGGCGGACCCCCAACCACTGCACCACCAGGGAAGCCCGGGAAGAAATCTTTTTAAGATGGCTGTATTTAACACCTCCTGCCTAATGAATTCATGTCTGAAGGGACAAATGTGTGGCATTTAGTCCTTCCAACATTCCACTGAGTTAATCATTCTTTCTGTTCAAAGAGGCAGTGAGGAATAATTTGTGAGTCGCTGCAGTTAAAAATAAAGGGCCATATAAGCACCCAAGGGCAGAGACAGGATGGAGTTATGGGTCTTAAGAGAAGAACCTGGCTTAGTTTACACAAGTGCCAAATACATAAACAAGAACACTCCATTAAAATTCCTCTCAAACATTGTATATCTTAGGAGAGTAGGTATATCTGTGGGCTTTCACAGTGGTCAATCTTGCTCCATTCAGCATAAGCTTAACAAATATTTGCAGAGATTGATAGAATTTAGGATTAGCCTAAAACCCTCTTAGGTATCCAGTGTTAATTATCTCTCCCTCACTATGCATGCATTAGTTTGCCCAAGAAGTGACTGACCTCTGTTTAAATAGCCACAGTGATATTGGGGCAGTTTATTTGCATCTTTGGTCAGCTCTTTTTTCCTCTGGATCCCTAGAACTGAATGCATTATTCCAAATTGGTTTTGTCCCACAAAACGAGTAAAATGAGGAACTGGGTAGGTAAGTGGCAAACAGCATAAGTTATTTGGACATGTAGCTCACTCCATAAATAGACTAACCAGGTAAACAGGAAGCTATTTGAGAAATTTAACCTTAATGTTTTTTTCAAATGTTATTTTTAAATCTTTGTGAATATTTTAATAAAATAACAACTTCCATCATGTTATTTAGTAGAATTACAGCAAGTTCTAGGAGCTATCCGAGATAAAAGATGTTGCATGTAAAAATAAAATTATATACATAAGTATGTAATTATTGTACGCATGTTGTAATAGACGTAAATCTCAGTTTGAGTCATTTCTTACTGTATAATCATTGAGTTTCTTTTCACCCAAGGTAAAGTGTGAGTATATTTTTATACTTGCTGTATTAATTGACCAAACAAGCACTCAGTGATATTTTCAGATGCCAAAAAGCATTATGGTGAAGACCATGTTTAATTAAATATCCAGCCAGCACTTTTAAGTTACTGTGATCATACACGCATGCATGAAGTTGAGCTTTCTTTACCCTTTTTCCCATTAAGGACTAGAGCAGGAATGGGCAAGCTATAGCAAGCACTGCCTGTGTTTTTATAGCTGGGCAGTTCAGAAGGTTGTTCACATTTTTAAAGGGTTATTTTGGGGACCCTATGTGACTGAGACTGTTTGTGGTTTGAAAAGCCTAAAATGTTTCCTGTGTGGCCCTCTATACAGAAAAAAAAAGTGTGGATTCCTGAACTAGAGCAGTTAAAGGAAATATTGTGAACTTAAGGCTTCTAAAAACAAGTAATGATCAATTGGTAACTGCTAAGCCAGAAAGCCTGCTCGTCATCAGGGGATCAGTTGGGACATAGGAAAGATAGAAGCCGGTTTAGGCAGGAGGTCAAAATACAAATATCATAACTAGCTAATGAATAGGCAAATAATTATATACCCTGGTTCAGAGCCAGTAGGTGGAATAATACGCTATCATTAAAATGAACTTATAACATGTAAAAATGTTTCTGATATATTTAAACTATTAGTATAAGGCTTTATGCCCCATGTCTTAGTGACATATAGGGGGGAAAAAACGTAATTAAAGAAGACGTATCACAGCAACTAGCGCAAATTAAGTCATGTTTGATTCAGTGCATGCATCTGTTGTGGTGGTGAGGGTTTTGCTTAGTCTCTTACCAGCTGAGTGCTAGGTAATTGGTTGTGCAGCAGCATTCTCTGAAGTATCATGTTGGCACTACCTTTAAACAGAAACTGATAGATTAAGGAAATGGTGAGTCAAGGCCTGAATCATGCTCATTATTCAAAAAGAATAATGGATGTGACATTAATAAACGGAAAAGGATTATTTGCCTCCTCACTAGGAAAATTTAACCTTCAAATATGGTACTACTAAGTAAAAGTTTTAATGCACTGGAATCAGAAATTACTATGATTACTTTTTATTGATAGACTAATAAAGTTAATCGGACATAAGAAGCATTGTCAAGCTATTCTTTTAAAATGATGGACTCCTCCGCCTGCCGATGAAGGGGACACGGGTTCGTGACACGGTCCGGGAAGATCCCACATGCGGCGGAGCGGCTGGGCCTGTGAGCCTGCACGTCCGGAGCCTGTGCTCCGCAGCGGGAGAGGCCACAACAGTGAGAGGCCCACATACCGCAAAAAAAAAAAAAATTAAAACGATGGACTCTTCAGTGAGGTGTTGGCATTTTATAAAGCAATTATCAAAGCTATATTGGACTTAAAAATTGGTCACCAGTTCATGTACATACCATGTGAAGTTGCCCTCCTTGGGCAGCCTTTAACTCATCCTAAAATTTAAAACAGTGCTGTGTATTTAATCACATTCACCAAAAAGAGATGAGGGATTAAAAGTAATATATTTTACTGACAACTTCACAGGGGAGACTGAGTAGTGAGTTTAAATTGCAAAAATTATCCTATTTTGCTCACAAAAATCCCATGCAGTTATTTCCTGATTTTTTTTTTAATTGTGGTAAAAGAAATACATGAGGTCTGTCCTCTTAAATTTTAAAGTGTACAGTATTGTTTCTCCTAAGCTTTTGCTTCTCACTTTCCAGTTGCCCAGTCTTTCTAAAAATGTCCTCCTCTAAATCGTCTTTCTTATGCAGAACAATTTAGCAGTTGTGGGCAATATACACACTTAGCAGGTATATACTTATACTTGCTTATTAGGAAGTAGCAAATATGATCAGATTGTATGTTCTTCTACCTTGTGGCAACGTCCCACTGGGTAGAGGACCAATAGTACCAAGAACCTTGTAGCTGCTTGTCACAGAGGGACACAGCTATAAAAGAAACAGAGCATCTAACATCTTTGAGGAGTGTCTCACTGGATTTAGCCCACTAATTTTACCAGGTATTTGGCAAGGTGTGACTGCAGTACAGGGTCTTTTTTTTCCACAACTTGATTTAGGTCCTGGGCCTGCAAAGGCTTGATTTGCTCCCGTGCTTTCCCTCAACCCAGGCCCTTAGTCAGCATTATTAGGGTAATAAAGAATTGTAAATTTTAATCATATATAGGTGGAGAACTTAATCTGGTTTAGTAAACTTGGAATACATTATCTGAGCCAGAACATCTTGAATAAATAACATAAAGCATTTGTAAAAACAGGTTGTTCTATAAAAAGGCCTCATTTCTATCCAGCACATTTTATTTGGCTGTGTTCCTTCCCTATAATAGGATAGAACTTCAAGAAATTCCAAAGCAGATTTGCACTTTTGCATAAATTACTCAGTTTGTTGGCTGTCATGCCTCCATAGGTTTTCTGTCTGATTATATAAAATCAGGATAACTCGGGACTAACCAGAGAAGTGATTCCAAGCAACTGTGATGTATTTGCCTTTAAAAGGCCAGTGGTTCTTAAAATGGGGATTCTGGGTCAACCTGTAGCAGAATTACCTGTGGTGCCTGTTTAGAGTGCCTGTTTTTGACAAACCTACCAAGCTAAAATCATATCAGTCCTATATTTTGAAAAGGTAACTATAATCAAAAGAAATGTTCCCCTTTTTTGAGATACTGAAACTGCAATGAAGAGCTTGTCTCTTAAAATAGTTATGAGAAATGATGCTATAATATCAAGGTCCTCATTTATGGGATGTTTTTTATGAAACCCAGATCAATATTTTAACAAGACTTGAGGAATGCAAATATTACAGGCTATCTAGCATGAACAGATGTAAATAGTGTATTTGAGCAACCGTGGTCTTTTTAAGGGAGCTATGAATTTACAGTGCAATCCTACAGGGAAAGAAGGGAAAGAAAACTGCTATTTTGAGCTGAACACAGATGAACTGCATCACATCTGAGATTTGATAGTCCCCTCTCCTCACTATTCTTGTTGCACAGGAAAACTACATGATTAAAGGTAACTTGATGTAAAAAAGATACTTAACTGTAGAAGTCAGGAAATCATGATACCACTTTCCGTGTGTGTGTGTGTGTGTGTCTGTCTGTCTGTCTGTCTGTCTGTCGGGGGCGGGTTCACCTGGCCAGAGGAGTTAAAATAACAGTGGGATTAACAATGTTCAAGAAAATTTGTATCAAGAAGGAAGTTATTTGTCTGCATGATGGGTTCAATATAAACAATCTGATACTGCTACCCAAGTGACCGTCTTTGGTAGGCTTTAAAAAAATTTTTAAGTTACATTAGTAATCTGTGAACCCAACCATTAACTGGAAAATAGTCGAGGGGAATCCAGGTGCAAAAAGCAGGTTCTTTGTACGTAAGCAATACAGCTTCAAAACACCTCCTAAGTATGGATTAAAATAGCAAGCAGTTCACCTTATCACCTACCCCGGAGTAAGAGCCCCACCTATGAGACTTCCCCTGATTCCCCAGTGAAGGGGGGTCACAGTTCTTGAGGTGCTAGCATGCTGTTTTCCCGTTTCCCTGGCAAAGATAAAGCTATTTTTCTTTTCCTAAAAAAAAAAAAAAAAAAAAAAAAAAAAAAAAAAAAAAAATCTCAGACTCCTTCCTTTTCTGATGGTTTCATGGAAGCAAATTATTTGTGGTAAGATTCTTTTGTTTCAAGCTCCCAGGAAGTAAGCTTAAATGGTCTTAACCTGAGTTTCCTCCAGAGATACTTCCCTCGATCCCAAAGACGTAGAGATTAATTTTGTGCCGTGACCTTTTGACAGCCCCATAAAGCCTATGATCCCTTCTCAGCATGCTGTAAATGTGCATTACATAGTGCACACACAACTCTTAATTCTGTCTGCGGACTCGTGGTTAGAAATCCTTTGCCAGGGGTCACAATTCTGAGAGAAGGCTACGTAATGAGGCCTGGAACTGCTGTTACCCCAGCACCCTGTTCTGGAACCCCTTCTCTCAACTGACTAAGGAGAAACTAGCTCGCTTCAAAGTGCCTGAGGTGAGAAGCCACAGTGGGGAATTTTTCTTTAGTTGGAAACGGAAAGAGAAAGAAGTTAGCCCTCTTCAGTCTGACGAGTCCAGAGGAGGGAGAGGTTCTGTCACTCAGTTTTGGCCTTTTGTGGACATAGCCCCTTTCACTGTATACATGATAAACGGGCTTAGTCATAACTATGGACACACCCAAGACCCCCCCCTTCTCTTCGTCGAGATCTCGCTCGCTCTTGGTGGGGCGGTATTTGCTCTCATGACCTCTACCAAGCCGTCCAAACATCGGCTCCCCCGTCTGGAAGAGCGAGGTGTGGGGTGGCTGCGCAGCAGATACAGGCTCGAGGCCCGACCGTCAGCCCAAATGAGTCGGGACTGGGAGTCAGGATGGCCGGCTGGCCAGCGCCGTCGATAGCGTAGCCGGCCCGCTCCCTGTGTCGCAGGGGCACCGCCCTCAGGGCCAGGGGAGGGGTCGGCGCCAGAAAGCGGCTCTCCCCTCCCCAGAGCCTTTCTGGCGGCTGGCGGCCGGCGGCCAGCAGTACTGCAGGGTCGGGGGCGGGGAGGGCCGTCCCGCGCAGCCGCTGCGCCGCTGGAGCAGCCGCCCCGCCCGCGTCGTCGAGGAGGAGCCCCGGAAACGCACTTCCACCGCGGCCGAGCCCACTTCCGCTTGCTGCTTCCTGGGCCCGCCAGGCCAGAGCTTTAGCTTCTCTGGGATTCATTATCCTGCTTAACACCATTTAACACCATCCTCTCATCGTTCCTTCCAAAACCCGTATAATGCCGCTTCCACTTCGCCGTGGCGCACACTGCTCAAACCGAACCCGGCGCAACCGCCATCTTCGGAAATGCTGGTAGCTGTCAGTATGTCCCTTGTCCTGTGTGCCGAGCGGAAATGACTGCTCGTTATTCTCGATGCTCTACTAGGGGAGGCCAGAGCAATAATGTCCCTGCTATGGGAAGGACCTGCTTTTGAATTCCTGAGCCCCCTATCACCGCTTCGCAGCTGTGTCAAAATTTAAAAGGTTACTTAATTTCGCTGAGTCTCTTATAGATGGATCAAACGAGGTAAAGCATACAGAGCCTTTAGAACAATACCTGGCATAGAGCGGTATCTAGCATAAAGGTTAAGTTAAAAACAAGGAAAAGTTTAAACGATTTTTTGAGCACCTATTTGCTCAACATTATGTTGGTTGTGTTAGGTAAGGATTCTCTCCGTCCCCATAGGAACGGCCTCCCTCCTGAAAGAGCTGGTGTTTGTCTAACGGTTTCTCAGTATGTTTACCAGCTCCCAGGCATCCTTTCAGGCTCCTGGTTCCTAAGGAAGTTTCTGCTCGTGTTCAACGTGACTTGCCCCTATTGCAGAGCTTTGTACTGGATGAGTATTCTGTAGGGATGGTGCACAAGCCTAGGTTTGGTATGACTGTAGCATCATCGTGTTTTTATTTCACGGGGAAAATGGAGATGACTGAAGAGGTAGACAGGCCTCTTCCCAGGTACATTTTAGGCTGCTGCCTGACAGCAGGCCATAATGCTTCCCAACCCTGGCGCCCTACCATTTGGAACCAGGTGCAGATTGGAGGCGGGGGGCAGGGGTGTGAGTTTTGAAAAGAAGATCAAGAGAAAGATGCTAGATTTTTTTTTTTTTTAGTTGCGCTAATGACTCTAGTAGTTGTCTCTGCTTCTTGTGATATACTTATAAGGGAATGATAGAGAATTAAACGTACAAAAGATTTATTTTTTCACCAAAAAATGGAGAGAAACTCCAAACTTGTGACCAACTCATTCATGATCCACTGAGTCTCACTGAGTCTTGACATGTTGAAGAATAATTAGAACTTTTCTCTTCCGGGCTGAGTTGTTAACTTGTTTCGATTGATTTCTGCATTCCCAGCGGGACTCTTTTAAGTCCTTGCCCCTTCAGATCCTAACTATTGTCACTGCGGCATAACTTGATACTGGATGATACCTTCAAACACCACAGTTCCCACTGTGGAGTGAAATTATCGGATCCTTAACACGGGTTAAAGAGGTGGAGGTTCCTTATACTTCAGAAGTTTTTTTTAACGTAAGTTATACCACAATAAAACAAAAATGAAATGACATTTTTAATATTGAATGGCATGGAAAGGTGAGTATCTTGTTTGATGAAACCACATGTACAAGGTAATCTCATTTTTGTAAAAAAATGTATAAGAATATGCATCAAAATGGTAATTTTCCTCTTTATGTTTTTTTTTTTAATGTTCTGCAATTATAATAGTGGAAAATAAAAGTTATTTTGTAACCTGACTTAGATGAATATTCTGTTAGCTAACTCCTCAGTTTCCATAGAGGTAAACAAATAATGTCAGTTTTGATAAATCAAGAAATAGAAACATAAACATACTCTTTCAGAATCTGGAGTTACCTCTAAAGGATGTTGCCTCTTGAGGCTGAGGATGGGGTCATGTTCCTTTTCATTTTAAGCTCTTGGATATAAGTGTGGGGTTTTTCTTTTCTTTTTAAAAAATATGTATGTTTTACTTTGCTAAATAAATTTTAAAAGGTAAAATATACCTCAGTGTGTAATTTTTTAAAATTTATTTTCATCCAAGTTACCCTACCCTTTCCAGGTTATTCTTCCCTTTCCCGTAACCACTCAGGAGGCAGGGCAAAGAGAAATTTGAAAACCTGGCTGAAAGGCACTTTGAATAAAAGTCACTAGAGACAAATTACAAACTGCTCAGTATAAAGCATGAGGGTTTTGGTTTTGTTTTTTAATTGAGGGGCTAAAAATACAGCTGCTTAATTGTCATAAACTGCATCATACTCTTTCTGGGATGGCCTTTTGGCTTGAATCCATTACTGATTATATATCTAGTAGCACTGTGGGAACTGCATTATCAAAACAGTTTTAAAGTCACAGCTTGCATATTTGGTGCCCTCTAGTGCACTATTTTTAAATGACAAAAGCATAGTTTATCCTTGCCAAGCTGTTAACTGGAAGAGGATAAAATGTAAATTTCAATCCACTTTCCCAGTGTGATCGATCTTGTTTCTTTTCCTGACATCCAAAGACACTGATTGCCCTCTGCACATACACATTATTTCGTAGTCATGACACTCACTAGGCTGTGACCTTGCACTAACTAGTTCCTTAATCTCTGGGCTTCAATTTCCTCATCTGTAAAATGAGGATGATAATCATAAGAACTCTGTGGATGCCCTGCACATACGAAGGAGCGCACTAATTGCTAGCTATCTTTTTTTTTTACATTTAATAGATCCAGTCAATACTAAACATGCTTGAAGACAGTAATCAATCTTGACTCAGGTATCATAATCTGGTGGTTGGGGAATGTGAAGAATGTTAATGAGTAGCTTAAAAGATAAAGAATAGAAGTCTAGGTGTGATTCGCATCTCTGGTCCCATGTTACTGAGTCAATTCTTTACAATTCTCAAGTCTGGAAGCATGGTAAATTTCTCTGCATCCTTCACAGTACCTGTAATTACATACCCTTAGGAAATATTTGTCTTGTTTTAATGTTCAAGGTAAATGGTATTATGGTTGAACCTAGAAAATACAGAAAATGCTGAATGATAGAAAATAGTTAGTTTAAAGGTTTAGAGATTTGGATTCAAACTTGTTTTGTAAGCCAGAGGTTTCAAATGCCTCTTTCTGGATTTAGTGTAGTTTCTCAGTGGGCTGTGGACAGTTTTTCTGTTGTCAGTGTACAGTGTGAAGGCATGATTGACTGGAACCCATGTGAATCAGGATTTACAAATCAATAAGAGGTAGTAGGTTCCAGAATTCTCATCCACTCTCACCTAATTCCAGTTTTGCTTAGGCTATACAGCTAAAATTTATTTTCTCTGACACATCTCTAGGAGACCTTCTCTAGTTTTCCTGCATTGACAGACTTGGACTTTGGTGCTTAACATCACTACCTCCTAGATTCCCCAAGAGCCCAGTTACCTGAAGAAGGCACTGGGTGCTTCTCACCCCGTGAATGCCTCTGAAGTCTTTTGGTCTTGTATGTAATAAATGTCCCCATGCTTATTTTTTCCTATGTGACTTATATTAGGCATGTCAATATTGTTTCTCCTCCACTTCCACCTGCCTCAGTGCTAAATCAGATTTTTTCTTGAACATCTACCAGCTGACCATTTATTGAAGCCCTATTATATGCTTGGACACTATGTAAAGCATTTTACGTACATTACTTCTAACTCTCACAACCACAGTCCAGTTAGGCAGAAGGTATTATCCCCATTTTCCAGAAGAGAAAAATCGCTCTAGGTCACCCAGATAAATGTCATAGCCACATTTCCAACTCAAGCCAGCCTCTAGAGCCCATGGCCTCAATACTGCATCAGAAACACTTCCCAAAGGGAGAATTTTGAGTCATTTAGCCTTTAGAAGTGCAGGGACAATCTTGCAACTCCCTTCAGGCACTCAGCCATCAGTTCTGAGGCTTACTCCCTTCAAGAAAGCCCACCTGTCCAGCCCTGCCATAATGATCATTTTTAAAACCATGATGGTTCACATTTGCTTGGCACCTTGCGGTTTTCGAAGCTTGGCCCATGGGGTATCTCACTTTATATTCGAGAAAGCCTTTTGCCCTCATCATCCACTGAATCTCCAAGCTGGGGCAGCAACTTCTTTCCTGGCAGAAGACTGCAGCTGTTATTATTTACCCTCCAGGGGGATACACTGCACATCCCAAGCCTTACAGCTGGGAACACTGACATCTGGCTGTGCAAGCATATAACATAATCTTGACGAAGGGGAGGGGTGTTTACTCGCAGGCCATCCTGGTCACAGTATGTTGGGCAATGAACTCTCCTACTGGAAGCTGTGCCGCAGAACCAAAGGCACCGTCTTGGCCATCAAAACCACATTCAGCAGTCCTTCAGTCAGCCGGGCCTCCCCAACACATGTGCTCATCCACTTGGGCCAAGCATGTGGTCGTCTAATTGCTTTAACTCCCTCCTTTCTCCCCGCCCCCCCCCATTCCCAACTCTCTCTTGTCCTTAAAATCTTCCTCTAGGTTTACACCTTAACCTCTTTGTAGGATGCTGGTGAATGCCAAGGCTTGTGTGGGTGGAAGATTCTAAATCAGCTGAGGACACAGGCCTGGGGGATGGGCTGCCTGGAGTGTAGAAGGGCCACAACTTGAAAACAAATGAGCCCCTTTCATCCCAATAGGATTTTTGTTGTTGTTTTCTAAAGCCTGCTATTCCAGCAGGGCACTTCACCGGAAGCTATTGTGTCTGGAACTTTTTAGAAAGCATAAGCACTAATAACAGAGCTGCCCATATGTGTCCTCTGCAAGACTTTCAGCAGAACTTGGGGGCCTGGAAAAATTGTTTTCTAAACAAGCCGGTTTCTCCCTTAGCAAAACAGGTTTGAAAAGTATTTGAAAAGTATCAATAGCTTAAAGCGTATCATCCACCATCATCTTCTCCATAATTAAGAAGTTTCACAAAATGACAGGGTCAGATTTCATACTGTCAGCTCTCAATTATTTGCTGGTGGAAGGACTCCAGAGACAGAATTCCAGTGGGACTTAAATACACTGTTCATTTATATTGGTTTTACGAGGCATTTTAGTCATTAACATTTTTAAAGCGGTGTGTCCCCGGTTCTGGAAATTTACAACTGTTTACAGCAAGTAACAAAGCTACTCAGTGAGGATGCTGATGGGGCTGGAATGCTGTCAAATATCTTTTCCACCCTTTGGACCAACTCTGCTCAGTGAGGGCTGGAAACAAAATGGGCTTTGGCCTTAGACGAAGAAAAGTTTAAACCCTGATGCTGCTGTGTGATTTTTCTCCCTTTCTTGGAAAATGGGGGAAATGAAATAATATCAACTACCTTCATGGTATCAGAGAATAACCTTGGAAGTTGGGAGGGAATTCACAAACACAACCATGAAATGTTTCCAGCATTCACTCAGGCATTTTAACTGGAGGAGCCTGGATGTGTCACACATGTCCATGAATAGACCAGAGCTGCTAATTATCTTGGGTTGGGAGGCTTTGCCAACCTCTCTAAATTACGACATTCTGGCTATAGATTATAAATAAAGGGGCTCAGGATGACACAGGAAAGTCACAGAGTAGAGTCTCTGGCTGGAATCTGGTCAGTGAGCAACTCAACTTGGAAGGTAAGCATATTTTGTGTTCCTAAGAGCCATCAAAAAAAGCTCAATTTCTTTTAAGAAGTTGCTGCTCCATGGTTTATCCTTACTCAACTTACCCTGTTTGTTAATACATGATTAATTTTCAATAATTCATTTGAATGTGTACTAAGTGGTAGATGTGGCCTTGAATTCACAATGTTGCCTGAGAGGTTAGATGGCAAACAGGCTCATCTGAGCAGCCGTCCTACACAAAATCCCCAGCACCATGCGCACAAGTTCTGAATTGGAGCAGGGTGGGGGTGAGTATGGAATAAAGGGGCCATGGATTGGTTAGTATCAGGCAGAAAGAACTGGAAAGTGAGAACCCAAGTATATATGATCTGCTGAAAATGCCAGATGAGTTTCTGCAGTTTCTTAATCATCCGTATTATGTAACTAACATGTTCTGGATTAAGGACTCGCTCTTGATCCCCAGGGTAAAATCGGGTCCTTGTGCCCATAAACAAAAGAAAGCTTGACAAACTCAATCGTGTATGTTCTTTCCAAAGAGCACATTTGTTTTCAGGATCAGGAAGTCGGAGCACTGTTCTACTAAATGTTTAGATCTGTATTACTTAGGATACGGGTTCAACAACTAACAGAGATGCCAAAACACAGTAGCGGTTCAGCAGTGTCAGGGGCCCCATTTCTTTCGTTGTGCTGCCACCCTCAATACATGATTTCCATTTCATGGTCCAGGATAGCTACTCCAGCTACAGCCCTCACATCAACATTCCAGCAGAAAGGGAGAAGGTGAAGGGCAACAATGTGAACACTGTGTACGTCACTTCTACTCCCAACTTTGGCCACATCTAGTTGCAAGGGAGGATGGGAAACTGGTGACTGTGTCCAGCTAGAAACTCTATTATAAGAAAAGTTCAGACTGGAGGGCAACTAGCAGTTCCTGCCATGATTCCCTTCCTGTGGTTTTCCACTCCAAACCTACTTGATTAATAATTCAAAGTGCTGAGCCAGAAGCCCACTGAATTCCCTATATACAGAAAACACTGAAAACCAGAGGCAGTTTTACCTTCTCTATTATTTTTGGATAGCATAGGTAATAAATACTATTTATTATTCTTACATAATAATAATATTATTATTATTGGGCAAAGAGTAGAAAATGCAATTCAGTAAGAACTTAAGAATTAGCATAGTAAGACTCCATCCCTTAGTGATAATGATGTTAGGATTTTGATGTCTTTCCTGATAGACTTGCCTAATGCAAATGACATAGATAACATAGAATCTTGGGACGATAATTTACATTATAATTTACACGATGGCAGTGATGATAAATGGTCTATATCATTATGTGGGATGGGGAAGGGACTTTTAACTGGTTAAACAGTTGAAAGAAAGTAGAAACTGGGAGACTTGGATTTTAGTTCCACCTCTTAACTGACCCATGTGTGACTCTGAGCAAGTAACAAATTCTTAATGTTTCCATTTTTCCATACATAAAATAGAAATTGTATTTGATTTTCTCACTCCCCGTTATAAAGATAGTCATGAGAATCAAGTATTCCTTCCTGTATTCCTCCAGGCACTCTTGGGTACCCTCTACATGGTGGGTATTGAGACATGTTCCCTTGCCCCCATGGAGCGGAATCCAATGGGTGAGGCATAGCAAAATGTTTCGAGGAATGTCAGCTGGGACACACATGTCAAAGGTTACTATCAAGGGGTGACTACCAACTATCATAATGTTCCTTGACCCTTCACTTCTCTCTTCATACCTCTTTGCCAAGACCAAAGTGGCGGAAGAGGTAGGAGATAAAGTGGTCAGCTGGGAGGAGGTGGTCTGGCTTGGTCAGGCTGCCATTCTTCTCTCCCCCTCTCCCCTCCAAACCCAATCAGCCCTAACTCTGCTACTGTACAGATCAGCATTTTCTGGTTTCATCGCGTCTCTTCCATTTGCCCCACACTCTTGACAGGGAAGTAGGAAAATTGAGATTTGCAGAAGTAGGTAAAAAAAAAACTCATGTCAGAAGGCAGAGTTCCATTTCTAGATCCAAGAAAAACTTCCTGTTGTGTTAAGACCCTTCTTAGGAGCGGAAACTAGCTCACTCAAATGAAAACCACAATGAATAATTTCACTGATTTGTACCATATGTTTAGCAAGCCTAAAATCCCAAGAGGAGGTTGGTGAATCAGAAGAGAAACCATCAGAAGGGAACTGTCCCATACACCCCCTCCCCCACTGGCCAGGGCTCTTCCTCACTTCCTCCTACAACACGCCCTGCACGAACAGGGACAACCCACCGAGTGGAATAAGTTTGGGGGCATGTGATGCAAAGGCAAACTGGCAGAGCCTCCGTGGCTGGTTCAAGGATGGCACCACTCAGATTATTCAGCCCTTCCCCAGATGGAGTTTTGTTTTTTTACAAAAAGGTCTAGAAAAGCATCTGTATTCACTTAGACTATGCTGCAGTGACCAGTTAAGCCCAGAATCCTGGCTCAACACAATGAAAATTTATTCTTGCTTTCATTATGTGACCAATACAGGTTAGTGGTAGAGTGGAAGGTAGACACAAGGGAACCCTCCTCAACAGCCCTGGTTGATAGAGGCTCTGACATTTGGAGTCTTGGGCCTCCATCATCCTGGCTGGCAGGAGAGGAGCAGAAGGAGTGGAGAACACACACGTGCTCTCCTGTGCACAGCCTGGAAGTGACACAGTTCACTTCTGTCCCAGTGGTTGGACAGAACACACTGCAAAGCAGCTGCGACTGAAGGGGAAGCATGCAGATATTTGGCAAAAGCAACCAGTGCCTCTGCCCTAGCAGCACTTGAATGCCAAGTGCGTGCTGCAACATGTAATGGCAGCTCAGAATCCCAGACCATGGAAAAATCGTTTGGATCAAAATCCTCTGAGATGTATCATCTATGGGTCTTCCCTGTCCGTTTCCTGAGTGCCTAACAGGCAGCTCTCAGGTCAAAAGTGGCCCACCCATTTAAGGAGGGTTATTCATAAGGGTTTTACTGGCACCACCTATGTATTTGCCTAATTAGCTAGTTCACAAGAACTGGTCGCTCAGAATGGCCTCACCATAGGGTGTTGGGGGACTAACATAGCTTGGTGTCCCTGGAAGCATGGCTCGATTGATCATTGGAATCAAAGCTGACTTTTCATAAGTTATGGAATCTTAAGCTGTTCACATTTAATTGCACAAAAATGACACCATAAAACTGGAGGATTGTTCTCTGAAGGACTGTTGACCAAAATTGTTCAAAATATGATTCAAGCCTCTTGCAGTTGACTCATGTCTGACTCTGTCCAACGTTTCTATGCCAAGGGAGGATGCTATGTACTCACTATTACCAATAATTAAATATACATACAGCCCATACATGGATGATGGAGTTTTCTTGAATGAACTCTGTATGCCCCTGCCAGGGGGCAAGCAGTCACTTTCTATGTAATAGCTTATCCAGGACTGAAATTTCTCTGCCTCCCCTCCCCTGTTGCTCCTTGCTCTGGGGACATTTTGCCATCCACCAAAAAGGCAGGAGAGAAGCAAGGGAAATACAGCTTAGTTCGAGGCCGACTGACTTCACAGGGTGGTTCGCAGTTTGTTTTACTTGGCCTGCTTTGGAGCTGTTTTGAGACATAGGAGGTTCTTCAACCAAGAGGCCTTTTCCAGACCTGGTTTCCCCTTGGAATGACACATTATCCTCCCTTCCAATATAGCAATTGTAAAGTCCTGCCTGGGGAGCAGCAGTTGCTTTGAATTACACACTATTTGAATAACCCAGTATGGGATTAACAAAGCCTTATTGTTCTGCAGTCCTCTACTGAAACTTGCGCGAGAGTAATTTCTGATGACATTACTTTTCCCTGCCTAGCATTTGACTATGCAAAGACCACTTCTCCGCACTTTAATTGGTCCTTTTTAGTTGTATGTAATAGAAACCTCTTTTTACCATTCTGCCAACACTGAACAGGACGAAATAATACTATTCAGGGGTTTTTTTTTTTTTAGTTCACCATTTTTCTCCCTTTCCCTCTCTGGCATATTTACTATAATTCCACACCTTAAGAGTTTCTCAGTTTTTTTGTGCCTAAAATACGACTTCCTGACCGCTATATACACATGCAAGTACGCACACTGTAAGGCAAAATTTAGGATTCTCTCTTTTATAATATGTGTATATGCTATTTTTTAAAAAGACCTCAGGAGCACAGAGTAAAAACGGTGATTATCCCTGGTTTGTGACACAACTCTCATTGTTGGTCTGGAAATGCTATTTTAAACATGTTTTTATGATGACTTGAGGGAACCCATTTACATTTACTCTATTCCATTTCTTAAAAAAAGATTTCTCATTCACTTTTGAATCATCTGCAAATAAAACTCAATAACTAAGAATAAATCTACCAATATTTACTTCCTAACCAAAGTTATTTCTGCCAGTACCAAAAGGGATCTCTTTACAGTGACCAAGTCAAGGAAGGACTATGAAAATGGTGAGACCAAGACATTATTTACCAATAAAATAGATCTCTATAAAAGCTTCTGATTCTGCAAATATGAAACCAAAAAATTAGAGCTATAATGGAATTTTTTTCTAGCTGGTTTTAGACCAGTTAAATCTAATAAAGATTATGAAGATAGGAGACTAACTTGAAACCAAAATAACTACCAAAAACACTTTGTATTCCATTAATAAGTAATAAAAATCTATGCACTGCTAAATGAAAATATAAAACCTGATTATTTCTGTAAAACTTTAGGCCCACATAATTATCGCTCCAAAAAACAGCTTACTAGCACAATATTTTTTAAACAGGCTTTAAATGAAATCCACACAAAAAAAATCTTTACCCATTTGTCCCCAAACTATCTCCTCAGATCCTACACCTAAGTTGAAATTTTTGTTCCAGAGGGAGTTGGAAGATATTTCAGATATAGTTATAAGAAGTATGATAAATTAGTATTTTAAAATCATTCAATGATGATCATGAACTCAGCTTAAACAAAACAAAAAAAACCCCCAAGTCTAGAATCTGCACTGAGAAGATTTTAATCTATACAGATATGAGCCAGCTTTTCCCGTTTTTCAAACCAGAGACTTTGAAGCATTTCCTCTTAGAAAAAAATAAAAAGAAATGGTGTTGCTGCTGTTAGTCATTTCATTAGCAAGGAGATATAATTAATTCCTTTAGGGAACTTGTTTCAAAGTTGAGGTGTAGATGAAATCCAACGACACACAACTGGAGTTGAGTGGGCCTTATATAGACACTTGGCTCACAGGCAGCAGAAACAAGAAAGTTCAGTAAGCTCTAACAAATCACATAGTGATTTGTAAAGGAGCAAGAGGTAAATACCATAAACAGACGTTAAAGTAAATGAAAATCTCACGAGCAGGTTAAAAAAAACTAAGAGATTTAGAAGAATTGCCATCTAGCCCAGGTTTTTTTTTTTCCTCTCATATGAGTAGTGCATGACTACAAACAAATGAGTAGGAAACAAAACGACAGGAAACTTGAAGTATAAACTTCCAGACTTCTGGTAACATGGTTTATAACAGGGCTCAAGTATTCAGACTTGCTTCTAAATTAAAAAGAAACAAAACAAAAAAAATCCCAGTTTGAGCCTAAAACATTTCATATTTGGTAAACTATTTGGGGAAATTCCATCAAATCTGCAGGCCAAGCAATTTTATTTATTCTTACCCTCCAACCTTTCCATTTCATTTTGCTTCAGCAGTTGTTAAAAAACCGAGTAGATAGCTGGGATAGACCCAGGAGCTCTCTTTTCCAAGAAAAAACTACGTGTACATCCTAGGCAGATAAGAAAAGTCTTTTTCTTCTGAGCTCAGGCCCTCGTCACCGTTGAGGACTGTTCTCCTTACTCCGATCTCCTTCAGACTGCCATATACCGGCCACTCGCCTCCCTGGCCACCAGGTGATCACACTGCTGGGAGATGTGTTGAGAGCCCGAGTCACTGGTGGCCGTGACTAGTCAGGCAGAGCTCTGAGAGCCCATGAGGTCTCCCACATCACAGCTTTTCCACCCTTCCTTCCTCTACTGGATGTCCGCCCTGCAGTGACGTGACCTAGCTCGTTACGCTGCCCTGGTGCCTCAATTCCCCTCATTAGGACCAAAGACCTGCCCCTTAGCTGAGGTTACTCTGTCTGGCTCTTTGCCAGCTATATGCCTCCCTATCCACCCTGCCACTGTCCCCACGGGCTGGGACTCTGCTAGGAGTAAGTCAATTGCTCAAGAGCCATGACTCGTTCAAGACTTTGGTTCACCATCCAGCCATTTCCCCCTGCTTACTTTGCTCCCTGAAGGTACTGATGGTTGCCTGGACTAAATACTAGCTCGCCTTGTCTACTGAGCCCACCTGAGTACCTTTTCCAGAGCCAGCCTAGCCAGCCAAGTTTGCTCCCCTGCCTGCCTCTTCCCACCAGCTGATGCTGCTAAAATGTTGATAACGATAACAGTAATTAATGATAGTTAAAAAGATTAGTCTCTCTCAGAAACTGTCTTAGGTGTTTAGTATACTTATTTATTTAGTGATGACTATACACTTGGAGAAACCAACACTAGGAGAGGTTAAATGACTTGCTCAAGGTCACCCAAAGAATAACTAACACAGCTGGAATTTGAACCTAGATCTTTCTGATGCCAGGTATATTTCTGCTCTCAATTCCAACATGTGGGTTTTTTCCCCCACACCAAGCAACTTTAAGGCACCAACTGGGTGTCCTACAATTCAACTCAATTCTGACACCATGTATCTGGAGATAGCGCCAAATCCCACAGGTTAAGGGCTCAGTGCTACAAAAATTCGCACCCCACCCACTTCAGACGCCAATCACAAGAACAGTAGTCACCTGTGCTTCTGACCGACTGGCTACAGATTGCAGTTTCCACCGATCCCTTCCTTGGGATCCATTAATTTACCACAGCGGCTCACACAATTCAGAGAAACATTTTACTTACCAGATGAGTAGTTTATTATGTAACTCAGGAACCACCAGATGAAAGAGCTGCAGAGGGCAAGGTGGCGGAAAGGACGCAGAGCTTCCATACCTTCTGTGAGCGTGCCGCTGTCCTCAACCCTCCTCCACCTGTTCACCAACCCGGAAGCTCTCCTAAGCCCATCCTCTTAGCTTTTTCTGGAGGCTTCATTACTTAAGCATGATTGATTAAATCACTGGCCATTGGTGACTGAGCTCAACCTCCAGTGCTTCTCCCCTCCCCTTAGGTCGGGGGCGGGGGTGGAGGAGACTGAAAGTTCCAACCCTCTAATCACGTTGTTGGTTCTCCTGGCAGCCAGTCCCCATCCTTAGGTGGGATCTAAAAATCATCTCTTTCACTTAACAAAAGGCACCTTTATCACTCTCATCACCTAGGAAATTCCAAGGGTTTCTGGAGCACTATGCCAGGAACAGGGACAAAGACCAGATATCTGTTTCTTATTATAACTCACAATATCACACGGGGTAAATACTCTTAACCGCAGGCCAAGGGTTCGCAACATTCACTTCGCCGCTACATGGTTCCCATGCGCTTTATGTTTGTTGGGGGAAGCACACCTCTGGGGCTGTGCAGAATCTCAGCGCTGCGCCTCCCAGTGGGCCTTGGACACCATCCGTTAGAAAACTGATGTCTCTGCCTCTCTTATTTATGCTTCCATTACTTCAGCTGGCTTGGCTACCAGTAGACTTGGCTTCTTGGCAACGATCAAACTTTACACCTGAGTGCAGCCATCCACCTGCTCTCGGGCCCATGTAGGTTTCCCTGGGATCTAGGAAGCTCCAAATCTTAGGGTTCTGGCCCAGGTCTTTAAGTTTACTATTTAGAGCTGAAACTCAAAGAACTGAAAGAACTGAAGTAAGTTGTCCCGTGTCACACAACTAGTTAATGGCAGGACCAGGACTGAAGTTTCATGGTGCCCAGGCCACCCTGAGCAGGCTAGAAATAAGGGAGGCGACATTTTACAGCAGGTCTTTTTGTTTGTTTGTTTGTTTGTTTGTGGTACGCGGGCCTCTCACTGTTGTGGCCTCTCCCGTTGCAGAGCACAGGCTCCGGACGCGCAGGCGCAGCGGCCACGGCTCACGGGCCCAGCCGCTCCGCGGCACGTGGGATCTTCCCGGACCCGGGCACGAACCCGCGTCCCCTGCATCGGCAGGCGGACTCTCAACCGCCGCGCCACCAGGGAAGCCCTACAGCAGGTCTTTTGATGGCAAGCTAGATTGCTTGAATCTATGACTTTTGCCCCCGTGGTTTCAATCTCTGACGTGGAACAGCAAGAGAGGACTACCTAAAAGGATGGCAATATTGCTTATAAGAAGCAAATTGTTCTGGAAGAATTGCTGCTACCACCCATCTTTGACAAGGACCAGGACTTTGTGAGTCTGTTACCAGTCTGGAAGCCAGAAAGATATTCATAGATGTAGTCACATATTGTGATCTGATTTACATGCCAGGGCAAAAGCAATTTCATGATAAGAAGAGCAACTGTAGCTGAGCATTTACTACACACCAGAGACAGCTCTAAGTAAGCATTTTATAGGCATTAATATTTTCAACCCACACAACAACCCTGTGAAGCAGATGCTTTATCATCCTCACTTAACTATAACGAAATTGAGCCATAGAGCAGTCAAGTAACTTGCACAAGATCACACAGCTAGGAAGAGGCAGAACCAGGATGTGGATAAAGCTGTCTGCTTCTAGCATCGATACTCCTAGCCCGTGCATCAGACTGGCTTTCATGGGAAATGGGAATGGACATTTTTGAAACCCCAAAAGACATAGGGATCTGAAATTTTTGGTTCAGGAAGATCAAGGACCACTTATCATAGACAACCATATTCCTAGGCTTAAGTCTTGCCTACCCGCTGACAGGGCACCAGGGATGACCTTCATAGCCTGCAATTAGCTTTTCAGAGCTTTTCACTTTGCTCCAGGAAACTGTTATCCAGCCCCATGTGGTTTCTAGGCCACTCTCAGCGTGCTTTATGGCCACCTCAATTCCTAGGTTAAAGTTTAAAGCAGATAAGGTGCAGAGAAACATAGAAAAGGAACCAAATAAAACTATCAATAAAACAAAAGTTTGGCAACTTTGAAATCTTGTTGCATAACTCCTTGCTTGGGAAGAAATGCTCAAAAATCAACAACAGGAGGAAAAAACAGGATGTTAAAAAGCACTTTTATTATGTTTTTAGAAGCTTACTGCCAGACTACAACTATTTCTGCCAAAAATAACATACTTAACTCCCTACAACCTACATGATTTGGGGTTTGCTGGGAATTTTGTGGGATTTTTTTGGAGTGAAACCGTAAGTTCCCACCAAGTTCACTTTCAAAAAGAATGTCCCAGAAATGAACATACATCCAGGGAAGGAGTCTCCTGGGTAGAAACAATGGTCCTACAGCCCCTACTGTGAATGATGTGTCCCAAAAAGCTTTGGCTTGGAGAACGGCATCTTCCATGGGGTTCCTTCAGTGCACCTGCAGTGACTGCGGGTCTCCTTTGGAAGGTCTCTGTCCTGTGGGCGGGGGATACAAAATGATGCAAGATCATGAAGATGTGGGAAGGGCCCGGGACCGGGAGCCAAACAAAGCTGGGCTCAAATCCTGGATCCACCAACTCCTAGCAGTGTGACCTCTCTGGCCTCCACTTCCTCATCTGTGAAACAAGAGTAAAATACCATCCTGCACGACTTTTGTGAGGGTTAAATGAGGTACTGTACGTACATGGCTCAGTACAGTGTCCAGAAGTAGTAGCTTAAGCCCTTCCACTTGGAAGAAGACTGGATAGAGCTACATCACTGCCAGCCAGGAACAGAGAGAGGGAGAAGCAAGGCCCTGAGGGGGCAGAAGGGAGGCGGAGAGACTGAACGGTCCAGGAGGGAGAGGAAGAGAAGAGAGAAGGACTCGTTCCTTTTTGTCCTCCAAGATATACTTGGTGGGGACACATAAAAGATTCCAGGGGCAAAGAAAATATTATTTTGCACCATCCAAGAGCCAGATTTTTCAACTAATTAAGCACCACTCTTCCAAATGTTGAAAGCATAACAAAGGGGTCCCCATTATTGTTACTGAGTGGTAGGATTTTTTTATGTTTTTGAAACATTTTTTTTTTTCTCCAAGATTTTTTATGCCCCTTGTGCCACCTCCCCATCTGAACAGACAAATCATTCTTCGCTCATACCTAATGGATGGGACCTGAGAGCAGAAAGCACAGAATTTTGGAGTTTCAAAAGCCTGCGTCAGTGGTTCTCAAAGTGCAGTCCCCAGCCCAGCAGCATCAGCATAAGCTGGGTATCACCTGAGTGCTTGTTAGGAAAAACTCTTGGGCCCCACCCAGACCTGAATCAGCAGTTCTGAGGATGAGGCCCAGCAGTCTGTCTTAATAAGCCCTCCAAGTGATTTGGATGCAGCAACATTTGAAAACCATTGGTCTAGGCCCTTATGGACTGGAGAGGGCTAATACAGGCAGCAGATTCAGAAAACATGAGGAGTGAAAGCAAAGCTCCTCACCCAGATGAGGGAAGTATCCCCCAGGCTGAGGAATGAGGGGAGATAGAAAGGAAGTGATGAGAGAGGTAGGGCCGGAACTGAGTGCCAGTCTGCCTCTGAGTGAGCTCTGTGCTTTGTGCCAAGGGGCTACGGTGGTTGCCTTCTGGCACGTGTCTGGGGAGGACTTACACCTGACAGCGACCAGCCTTCCTCCATTGCCTGACAGGCAGCAGAAATTGTTGGGTCCCTGTCCTCCTTATTCCACATGGACAATCCATCCTTGCAACAGCCTGGAATGCTCATCAGCCTGAAGGAAGTCAGGACCCTGGTCCTCTAGTGGCATGGGGGTGGGGGAGGAAGGAAGCCCTTGCAGTTGATCTTGGCTGGGGCTGAACAGAACCAGCGAAAGATTACCCGTGAGCCAGGGCAAGGATAATATCCCAGTTATAATCCCTACTTGAGAGGGAAATGTATTGTCATTGAATTGGATCGTCCATTCCTACCTCTTCCTGGGGTGCCTCTCTGTGTTTCAGAGTCTGGAAAGCTCAGAGCTATATCTCCCAGACTCCCTTGTAGCTGAGCCTGTGCAACTCACTGATTGTGTGAGTTTCAGAGGGCAGAAGTCAGTCAGAAGCCATCAGCCTTCTCTGGTCAAGCTTGCTTGGTCAAGCTTCATGCCGATAGCGGCAAGGGGGCGTTCCCAATCCTAACCTGCTGATGTTAGGAACAGGAACAGCTGATGTTGCTGGCAAAGTGGTAAGGCAGTCTGCTGGCAGAATTCCCTCTTGCTACAGGAAGGTCAGCCTTTTGTTCTATTTAGGCCTTCAGTTGGTTGGATGAGGCCCACCCACATCATGGAGGACAATCTGATTTATTCGGAGTCCACTGATTTAATGTAAATCTCATCCAAAAACACTCTCACAGGGCTTCCCTGGTGGCGCAGTGGTTGAGAGTCCGCCTGCCGATGCAGGGGACACGGGTTCGTGCCCCGGTCCGGGAAGATCCCACATGCCGCGGAGCGGCCGGGCCCGTGAGCCATGGCCGCTGAGCCTGCGCGTCCGGAGCCTGTGCTCCGCAACGGGAGAGGCCACAACAGTGAGAGGCCCGCGTACCGCAAAAAAACAAACAAACAAACAAAAACCCCAACACCCTCACAGGAACATTCAGAATAATGTTTGACCAAATATCTGGGCACTGTTGCCCAGCAAAGTTGACACATAAAATTAACCATCATAGACCCTTGTTACTAAGTGACAGGGGAGAATTATCTCATATTCTTTGCTCTTGCTGCATCCTTTCTCTGGTGCAGTCACTTCATCATAGGTTCCCCCGGCCTGTGCCCTTGATCGGGTATGGTTTCCCTTGGAGGTCAGTGATGGGGGGGTGGAGGTGGAAGAGGGGTGCTGGGCTGGAAGTTAATTATTAGAACGTTGGGCTCAAAATCTGCTCTTCTGGGCTTCCCTAGTGGCACAGTGGTTGGGAGTCCGCCTGCCAATGCAGGGGATGTGGGTTCGAGCCCTGGTCCGGGAGGATCCCACATGCCACGGAACGGCTGGGCCCATGAGCCACAACTGCTGAGCCTGCGCGCTGCAGCTGCTGAGGCCCGTGCACCTAGAGCCCGTGCTCCGCAGCAGGAGAGGCCACCGCAGTGAGAGGCCGGTGCACCGCGGTGGGGAGTGGCCCCGGCTCGCCGCAACTGGAAAAAGCCCACGCGCAGCAACGAAGACCCAACACAGCCAAAGTAAATAAATAAATTAATAATAATAAATAAATAAATCTTAAAAAAAAAAAATCTGCTCTTATCATGAATTCCCAGCCTGTATGCCCACAACAAGCCAGAGAATTCTCTTTGCCCTCAGGTTTCCTTCCACAGCAACCTTTCACCCCCAGGTCAGAGGAAGACAATTTCCCAGACTTCACCAACATCTTGGCTCCAGAGCCCAGGTTTAGCCAACCACTGTCTCTCCAAGGAGCCAAATCTCCAGCTGGTCAGGCCCAGTAGCCCCCAGTGTGAGTGCAAAACTTCCTGAATCCACGCATGTGGTTGAGTTGAGCTTTGGTGACATTAGTCATGTTTATTGTTGATGGAAAACAAAGGAAAGCTGTAACCAAGTCCTCACTGTGGTTTTTAACTGTTGCTCACCAACTGTAATAAGACTATAAAAAAGGCCCCAAATAGAAACGATATACTGTCCGGGTAGATAGGATAAGAGACCAGACTACTCCTTCAGTGACGCATGGTAGTTTGTCTCCTTCACTGGAACAAGTTCGTGTATACACCCTCCCCGATGCTGCCTGTGTATTTCCTGTTTTACTGACATATAATTCATATTTCATACCATTCACCCACTTAAAATGTGTGCATCAGTGGTTTTTAGTATATTCACAGAGTTGTGCAACCATCACCACACGGAACTTTGGAACATTTCATCATCCCCCAAACAAACCCCCTACCCATAAACAGCCACTATGATTCCTCCCCTCCCCGCAAACTTCCCAGACCTAGGCAGCCACTAATCTACTTTCTGTACCTATGGATTTACCTATTCTGGAGATTTCATATAAATAGAATCATATAGTATGTGGCTCTGACCAATTTTTACAAACATAAAATTAGTTTTCATCTTGTCATGACGACAAGATACCCGGACCAAACATTCACTTCCCAGAGATACTGGTCGCATGGCTCATCTTAGTGCAACAGGCAAACAAGCATCTAAGCAGTAAGAAAGTCAGAAATTCTGAATTTCTAGCAGCACTAAACAGATGGAAATCCTGTATTCCGTGTAAATTTGATTTACAGTCAAAAGAAATCTCAAGGAGTGTTTAGTGGACAAGGCACTTGTGATCACATGAAAAGCCCACTGAACAGCCCTGTCTGGCAGGCCAGGTGGCAAATTTCCTGGAGTCCAGCTGCACCCTTTAAGATGTATTTCTTGGGAAATTAACTCTCTTACCACTTGCAATTCTCTTCCCAAGGGGAATTCGGTAAATATGAAACAAGCATTTTATGTCTATGTCCTGATTGAATAAGAAGAGGGGGCAGAGGGTGTAAAATCAAACATGCACAGTATCAGAGCCTGACCCGAGGACCAAAGATCCAGATCGTGCTGTCCTACAATGTTGTGCATTTGGCAGATTCCAAGAAGGAAGTGCTGAGAATTGAAGTCAACGCTTTGAAATGGTGAGACAAACTAGCTATTTAAAACAAAGGAAACACTCATTAGCCTGCTCTCGAATCGCCTCTCTCTGGGTCCTGGGGTATGATTTTCCTTTCTCAGAGTCTGATAATTATAAAATATTGCTTAAAAAGAAATGAGTTCTTAAACATAAGAGTTTACGAATTCTTTGGCTGGTACACGAGGTGAATCAGGACCTGTGTTTGTGACAGAGCTCCCTGTAGAGGTTACAGAAGGCCAGCCCATTGGAAAAAGGTACTGCCTAGATGAGCAAACCTGAGCTGGAAGGGAAAGAATGACGGAGTTTACATAACAGCAATGACTGAAGTGAGAGAGAACGGGGAGGAGGGTGGAGAATGTCCCTGATGGTGGCCTGTTCCAAGCACTGCCTGGAAGTCAAATCCTCTCTCCATAAAGAACTCCAATGATGCCTAAGCTTTTTACAAGAGTTTCAGCAACAGAAGACCATGACTACTCCCTCTCTTTCCTGAAAATTTATACAAATCTCAAGTTACTTCATAGGCCCCTGAGAAAATGCCGGCTTGCCTTCCCCGAGAGCCCATGCTTGGTCAGAGGAATGAAGAAAACAAATCACTCAGTTTATCTAGTCAGTTAAGCTGGCAGACTATTATAGATTCTAAAAAAGGAAAAGCTTGGAGCATGGTCATTACTGTATAAACTGCCTTATACTGTTTTTATAATCCCTCGTGATTTCTTCTCTCCCCATCTGCGTTTTAATCTTGAAGATGGGGAATGTGTATTTTCCTTCTATACTGTTATTCACTGTGTCTGGCACACAGGGGACAGAGAACTCTATCATTTTAGGCTGGCGGTTTGAAGCTGGGAAGCCAAATACAGGCAGGCAATGGTGAAACAGGCAGAAGAAGCAAAATTTTCAACAAATTAAAAAATCAACTTGCAACTAATCAATAGTTAATTGTAGCTTCTTGAAACCCATCCCAAGACCCAAAAGTGTTTTAGAAATTAATCCCATGAAATGTGTTGTACATTTTAGTGAACTAAAGCAAAGTCACCGTTTTATAAGGAATGTATATTTTAATAAATCATGTGTGTAATCCCTTGAAACAGTCTAGAAAATTTTCTTTTTCTTGGGTGGGTGCAAAGGTGTTAAATGAATCTGAAAGGCCAGGAAAGAAAATACTAAGGTCCTGTGTTGAAGAAGCGCTTTCTAATTCTGGGAAGGAAAAAAAAACCCCAAAACTTCACAATGCTTTCTGAAGTGCTACAGCCAAAGAAAATAATGTAGGTATAAGTCGAATTAACGAAGATGAGTACAAAAGAGTGAATATGTTCATAAGTGGGATATTATGATAAGTGGAAGAATTAGTACCTGCCCAGGAGAGAAGTTTGGGTCTTGGGACCCAGAGCGAGGAAGTTTGTCAGTAATCAGTCAAACTACAAAAGCAAAAGAAACGCAAGCTAAATCCAAAATCAAAACTAGAAAGTAATTCAACACCCATTTATGATAAAAACACTCCAGAAAGTAGGCAAAAAGAGAACATACCTCAACATAATAAAAGCCATATATGACAAACCAAAAAGCCATATATATGACAAACCCACAGTAAACATCATTCTCAATGGTGAAAAATTGAAAGCATTTCCGCTAAGATCAGGAATAAGATAAGGTTGTCCACTCTCGCCACTATTCAACGGAGTTTTGGAAGTTTTAGCCACAGCAATCAGAGAAGAAAAAGAAATAAAAGGAATCCAAGTTGGAAAAGAAGAAGTAAAGCTGTTAGTGTTTGCAGATGACATGATACTATACATAGAGAATCCTAAAGATGCTACCAGAAAACTACTAGAGCTAATCAATGAATTTGGTAGAGTAGCAGGATACAAAATTAATGCACAGAAATCTCTTGCATTCCTATACACTAATAATGAAAGAGCAGAAAGAGAAATTAAGGAAACAATCTCATTTACCATCACATCAAAAAGAATAAAATACCTAGGAATAAACCTACCTAAGGAGGCAAAAGACTTATACTCAGAAAACTATAAAACACTGATGAAAGAAATCAAAGATGACACAAACAGAAGGAGAAATATACCATGTTCTTGGATTGGAAGAATCAATATTGCGAAAATGACTATACTACCCAAAGTAATCTACAGATTCAGTACAATCCCTATCAAATTACCAATAGCATTTTTCACAGAATTAGAACAAAATATTTTATCATTTGTATGGAAACACAAAAGACCCTGAATAGCCAAAGCAATCGTGAGAAAGAAATACGGAGCTGGAGGAATCAGGCTCCCTGACTTCAGACTATACTACAAAGCTACAGCAATCAAAACAGTATGGTATCGGCACAAAAACAGAAATATAGACCCATGGAACAGGATAGAAAGCCCAGAGATAACCCCATACACATATGGTCACCTTATCTTTGATAAAGGAGGCAAGAATATACAATGGAGAAAAGACAGCCTCTTCAATAAGTGGTGCTGGGAAAACTGGACAGCCACATGTAAAAGAATGAAATTGGAACACTCCCTAACACTGTATACAAAAATAAACTCAAAATGGATTAAAGACCTAAATGTAAGGCCAAACACTATAATACTCTTAGAGGAAAACCTAGGCAGAACACTCTATGACATAAATCACAGCAAGATCCTTTTTGACCCACCTCCTAAAGAAATGGAAATAAAAACAAAAAGAGGGCTTCCCTGGTGGTGCAGTGGTTGAGAGTCTGCCTGCTGATGCAGGGGACATGGGTTCGTGCCCCGGTCCGGGAGGATCCCACATGCCGTGGAGCGGCTGGGCCCGTGGAACACTCTATGACATAAATCACAGCAAGATCCTTTTTGACCCACCTCCTAAAGAAATGGAAATAAAAACAAAAAGAGGGCTTCCCTGGTGGTGCAGTGGTTGAGAGTCTGCCTGCTGATGCAGGGGACATGGGTTCGTGCCCCGGTCCGGGAGGATCCCACATGCCGTGGAGCGGCTGGGCCCGTGGAACACTCTATGACATAAATCACAGCAAGATCCTTTTTGACCCACCTCCTAAAGAAATGGAAATAAAAACAAAAAGAGGGCTTCCCTGGTGGTGCAGTGGTTGAGAGTCTGCCTGCCGATGCAGGGGACACAGGTTCATGCCCCAGTCCGGGAGGATCCCACATGCCGTGGAGCGGCTGGGCCCGTGAGCCATGGCCACTGAGCCTGTGCATCCAGAGCCTGTGCTCCACAACGGGAGAGGCCACGGCAGTGAGAGGCCCGCGTACCACAAAAGAAAGGAAAAAAAAAGGGACGTAAAGAAACTAAAAAGCTTTTGCACAGCAAAGGAAACCATAAACAAGACGAAAAGACAACCATCAGAATGGGAGAAAATATTTGCAAACAAAGCGACCAGCAGGGGATTAATCTCCAAAATATACAAACAGCTCATGGAGCTTAATATAAAAAAAGAAAAACAACTAACAACTCAATCAAAAAATGGGTGGAAGACCTAAATAGACATCTCTCCAAAGAAGACACGCAGATGGCCAAGAGGTACATGAAAAGCTGCTCAACATCACTAATTATTAGAGAAACGCAAATCAGAACTAAAATGAGGTATCACTTTACACCAGTTAGAATAGTCATCATCAAAAAATTTACAAACAATAAATGCTAGAGAGGATGTGGACAAAAGGGAATGTAAACTGTTGGTGGGAATGTAAGTTGATACAGCCAGTATGGAGAACAGTACACTATGGAGAACAGTATAGAGCTTCCTTAAAAAGTTAAAATAGAGCTACCATATGATCCAGCAATCCTACTTCTGGGCATATATTTGGAGAAAACCAAAATTTGAAAAGATACACGCACCCCGATGTTCACTGCAGCACTATTTACAATATCCAGGACATGGAAGCAACCTAAATGTCCATTGATGGAGGAATGGATAAAGAAGATGTGGGATATATATATACAATGGAATATTTCTAAGTCATAAAAATGAACAAAATAATACCATTTGCAGCAACATGGATGGACCTAGAGATTGTCATATGGAGTGAGGTAAGTCAGACAAAGACAAATATCATATGATATCATTTATATGTGGAATCTAAAAAAAATGGTACAAATGAACCTATTTACAAAACAGAAATAGAGTCACAGATGTAGAAAACACACTTATGGTTACCAAGGGGGAAAGGAGGTGGGGGGAGGAGGGATAAATTGGGAGATTGGGATGGACATATACACACTACTGTATGTAAAATAGATAAGTAATAAGAACCTACTGTATAGCACAGGGAACTCTACTCAATATAATGGGGGCTTCCCTGGTGGCGCAGTGGTTGAGACTCCGCCTGCCGATGCAGGGAACACGGGTTCGTGCCCCGGTGCGGGAAGATCCCACATGCCGCGGAGCGGCTGGGCCCGTGAGCCATGGCCGCTGAGCCTGCGCGTTCGGAGCCTGTGCTCCGCAACGAGAGAGGCCACAACATTGAGAGGCCTGCGTACCGCAAAAAAAAAAAAAAAAATACTCTATAATGACCTATATGGGAATAGAATGTAAAAAGGGGTGGATATAGGCATATGTATAATGGATTCACTTTGCTATACACTGGAAACTAACACAACACTGTAAATCAACTATATTCCAATAAAAATTAAATTAAAAAAATTAGAAAGTAGAAATTGGGGAATGGAAATACTGACCTTATGAAATTTAATGTTTAAGTTGCCCCTCCCCCCAGATGTGGCCACCCCTAATGGACTGGCCATTTCTAAGTCAGTGGTTCTCACCTAGCATGCTTGAGACATTGACCAGGAGGTTATTAAAAAGTTAGATGCCAGGGCCCAGCTCAGACTTACCAAATCTGGGGCAAGGTTTCTGATATTGAATTTTTTTTTTTTTTTTTTTTGTGGTACGTGGGCCTCACACTGTTGTGGCCTCTCCCATTGCGGAGCACAGGCTCTGGACGCGCAGGCCCAGCGGCCATGGCTCACGGGCCCAGCCGCTCTGCGGCATGTGGGATCTTCCCGGACCGGGGCACGAACCCCTGTACCCTGCATCAGCAGGCGGATTCTCAACCACTGCGCCACCAGGGAAGCCCCACCTCGTAGTTTTTATTTGCATTTTTCTAATAATTAGTGATGTTGAGCAGCTTTTCATGTGCTTCTTGGCCATCTGTATGTCTTCTTTGGAGAAATGTCTATTTAGGTCTTCGGCCCATTTTTTGATTGGGTTGTTTTTTTAATATTGAGCTGTATGAGCTGTTTATATATTTAGGAGGTTAATCCTTTGCCTGTTGATTCGTTTGCAAATATTTTCTCCCATTCTGAGGGCTGTCTTTTCGCCTTGTTTGTAGTTTCCTTTGCTTTGCAGAAGCTTTTAAGTTTCATTAGGTCCCATTTGTTTATTTTTGTTTTTATTTCCATTACTCTAGGAGGTGGATCAAAAAATATCTTGGGCTTCCCTGGTGGCGCAGTTGTTGAGAGCCCGCCTGCCAATGAAGGGGACATGGGTTCGTGCCCTGGTCCGGGAAGATCCCGCATGCCGTGGAGTGGCTGGGCCCGTGAGCCATGGCCGCTGAGCCTGCGCGTCCGGAGCCTGAGCTCTGCAACGGGAGAGGCCACAACAGTGAGAGGCCTGCATACTGCAAAGCAAAAACAAAACAAAACAAAACAAATGGTCTTGCTCTGATTTATGTCAGATAAATTTATGTGTTCTTCCTATGTTTTCCTCTAAGAGTTTTATAGTGTCCAGTCTTACATTTAGGTCTCGAATCCATTTTGAGTTTATTTTTGTGTATGGTGTTAGGGAGTGTTCTAATTTCATTCTTTTACATGTAGCTGTCCAGTTTTCCCAGAAGAGACTGTCTTTTCTCCATTGTATATCCTTGCCTCCTTTGTCATAGATTAGTTGACCATAGGTGCATGAGTTTATCTCTTGGCTTTCTATCCAGTTCCATTGATCTATATTTCTGTTTTCGTGCCAGTACCATATTGTCTTGATTACTGTAACTTTGTAGTATAGTCTGAAGTCAGGGAGTCTGATTCCTCCAGCTCCGTTTTTGTTTCTCAAGATTGCTTTGGCTATTTGGTGTTTTTTATGTCTCCATACAAATTTTAAGATTTTTTGTTCTATTTCTATAAAAAAATGCCATTGGTAATTTGACAGGGATTGCATTGAATCTGTAGATTGCTCTGGGTAGTATAATCATTTTCACAATGTTGATTCTTCCAGTCCAAGAACATGGTATATCTCTCCATCTGCTTGTATTATCTTTTTTTTTTTTTTTTTTTTTTTTTTTTTTTTTTTTTTTTTTTTTTTTTTTTTGCGGTATGCGGGCCTCTCACTGTTGTGGCCTCTCCCGTTGCGGAGCACAGGCTCCGGACGCACAGGCCCAGCGGCCATGGCTCACGGGCCCAGTCGCTCCGCGGCATGTGGGATCTTCCCGGACCAGGGCACGAACCCGCGTCCCCTGCATCGGCAGGCGGACTCTCAACCACTGCGCCACCAGGGAAGCCCTGCTTGTATTATCTTTAATTTCTTTCATCAGTGTCTTACAGTTTCTGCATACAGGTCTTTTGTCTCCCTAGATAGATTTATTGCTAGGTATTTTATTCTTTTTGTTGCAGTGGTAAATGGGAGTGTGTCCTTAATTTCTCTTTCAGATTTTTCATCATTAGTGTATTTTTCCCTGTAATTTAATTCTAATCTCATAGCATTGTGGTCAGAAAAGATGCTTGATATGATTTCAATTTTCTTAAGTTTACTGAGGCTTGATTTGTGACCCCAGATGTGATCTATCCTGGAGAATGTTCCGTGTGCACTTGAGAAGAAAGTGTAATCTGCTGGTTTGGGATGGAATGTCCTATATATATCAATTAAATCTATCTGGTCTATTGTGTCATTTAAAGCTTGTGTTTCCTTATTAATTTTCTGTTTGGATGATCTGTCCATTGGTGTAAATGAGATGTTAAAGTCCCCCACTATTATTGTGTTACTGTCGCTTTCCTCTTTTATAGCTGTTAGCAGTTGCCTTATGTAAAGAGGTGCTCCTATGTTGGGTGCATATATATTTATAATTCTTATATCTTCTTCTTGGATTGATCCCTTGATCACTATGTAGTGTCCTTCCTTGTCTCTTGTAACATTCTTTATTTTAGAGTCTATTTTATCTGATATGAGTATTGCTACTCTAGCTTTCTTTTGATTTCCATTTGCATGGAATATCTTTTTCTATCCCCTCACTTTCAGTCTGTATCTGTTCTTAGGTCTGACGTGGGTCTCTTGTAGACAGCATATATATGGGTCTTGTTTTTGTATCCATTCAGCGAGCCTGTGTCTTTTGGTTGGAGCATTTAATCCATTCACATTTAAGGTAATTATTGATATGTATGTTCCTATAACCATTTTCTTAATTGTTATGGGTTTGTTATTGTAGGTCCTTTTCTTCTCTTGTGTTTCCCACTTAAAGAAGTTCCTTTAGCATTTGTTGTAGAGCTGGTTTGGTGGTGCTGAATTCCCTTAGCTTTTGCTTGTCTGTAAAGCTTTTGATTTCTCTGTTGAATCTGAATGAGATCCTTGCCGGGTAGAGTCATCTTGGTTGTAGGTTCTTCTGTTTCATCACTTCAAATATACCATGCCACTCCCTTCTGGCTTGTAGAGTTTCTGCTGAGAAGTCAGCTGTTAACCTTATGGGAGTTCCCGTGTATGTTGTCATTTTTCCCTCGTTGCTTTCAATAATTTTTCTTTGTCTCTAATTTTTGTCAATTTTATTACTGTGTGTCGCAACATGTTTCTCCTTGGGTTTATCCTGCCCAGGACACTCTGCTGCTCCTGGACTTGGGTGGCTATTTCCTTTCCCTGTTAGGGAAGTTTTTGACTTCCCTAACATGGGAAATATTTTCTCGGGTCTTTCTCTCTCTCTTCTCCTTCTGGGACGCATATAATGCGAATGTTGTTGCATTTAATGTTGTCCCAGAGGTCTCTCAGGCTGTCTTCCTTTCTTTTCATTCTTTTTTCTTTATTCTGTTCTGTGGCAGTGAATTCCACCATTCTGTCTTCCAGGTCATTTATCCGTTCTTCTGCCTCAGTTATTCTGCTACTGATTCCTTCTAGTGTATTCTTCATTTCAGTTATTGTATTGTTCATCTCTGTTTGTTTGTTCTTTAATTCTTCTAGGTCTTTGTTAAACATTTCTTGCATCTTCTCAATCTTTGTCTCCATTCTTTTTCTGAGGTCCTGGATCATCTTCACTATCATTATTCTGAATTCTTTTCCTGGAAGGTTGCCTATCTCCACTTCATTTAGTTGTTTTTCTGGGATTTTATCTTGTTCCTTCATCTGGTACATAGCCCTCTGCCTTTTCATCTTGTCTATCTTTCTGTGAATGTGGTTTTTGTTCCACAGGCTGCAGGATTGTAGTTTTTCTTGCTTCTGCTGTCTGCCCTCTCATGGTTACTATTGTTGCATAACAAATTATCCCTTAACTCAGCAGCTTCAATAACTTTTTAATTTTGCTCGTGATTTTATGGGTCAGGAATTTGGGAAGGAAAACAGGTATGGTTTATCTTTGCTTCAAGGTGTCTGGGGCCTTAGCTAGGGCTAAAAAACTGTACACACACCACAATACCAATATTACTACTGCTATATGGAATATAGTTTTAAATTTCTTTACAGTTTGTTATGGGTTGAACTGTGTGCCTCCAAATTAATATGCTGAAGTACCTCAGAACGTGACTGTTTTTGGAGATAGGGTCTTCCAAGGGGTAATTAAGGTTAATTGAGTTCATTAGGGTGGGTCCTTATCCTATGAATGGTCTTGTTATAAGAAGAGGAGATTAGGACAGAGATATGCACAGAAGACTGTGTGAAGACCCAGGGTGAAGACAGCCATTGACACACCCAGGAGAGAGGCCTTGGAAGAAACTGACCCTGCTGAGTCCTTGATCTTAAGACTTCCAGCTTCCAGAACTGTGAGGAAATAAATTTTTGTTGTGTAAGCCACCCAGCCTGTGGTACTTTGTTATAGCAGCCCTAGCAAATTAAGACACAGTTCCTTTTTATCTTTAGGATATATCATAGTAGGGATAGAGTCAAGTTAATATATAAAGTTATTAGAAATAATTCCTTTCTGTATAGTTGCCACTAATTCGATACACAATTAGATTCATTTGTTTTATTTACTCTCAATCTTTGGGAATTTCTATTTTTTAACCCATCTTTATTAAATTTTGCTTTATAATTATTTAAAGCATAGACATGGTTCCAAAGTCAAACCTACAAGATAAAGTACACTGACAGAAGTCTAGTGTCTTATTTCTCTCCCCTTCACTCCATCCCCCCTTCTCCTTACAGATAACCAATTTTACTAGTGTTTGGTTTATATTTCCTTTAAAAAAGGCAAATACATATAAGTAGTTGCATTTCCCTTTTTCAGATAATACTAATGTACTCTACACACTGTTCTGCATCTTGCTTTTTTTTACTTAAGATATCCCAGAGATCATGTTGATACACAGTCACTTCTTTTTTTTTTTTTAAACATCTTTATTTCAGTATAACTGTTTTACAATAGTGTGTTAGTTTCTCCTTTACAACAAAGTGAATCAGTTATACGTATACATATGTTCCCATATCTCTTCCCTCTTGTGTCACCCTCCCTCCCACCCTCCCTATCCCACCCCTCTAGGTGGTCACACAGCACAGAGGTGAACTCCCTGTGCTATGCGGCAGCTTCCCACCAGCTATCTAACTTACATTTGGTAGTGTGTATATGTCCCTGCCACTCTCTCACATCATCACAACTTACCCTTCCCCCTCCCCATATCCTCAAGTCCATGCTCTAGTAGGTCTGTGTTTTATTCCCATCCTACCACTAATCTCTTCATGACATTTTTTTTTCTTAGATTCCATATATATGTGTTAGCATACGGTATTTGTTTTTCTCCTTCTGACTTACTTCACTCTGTATGACAGACTCCAGGCCTATCCACCTCATTACAAATAACTCAGTTTCATTTCTTTTTATGGCTGAGTAATATTCCAATGTATATATGTGCCACATCTTCTTTATCCATTCATCTGTTGAGGGACACTTAGGTTGCTTCCATGTCCTGGCTATCGTAAATAGAGCTGCAATAAACATTTTGGTACATGACTCTTTTTGAATTATGGTTTTCTCAGGGTATACACCTAGTAGTGGGATTGCGGGGTCATATGGTAGTTCTATTTGTAGTTTTTTAAGGAATCTCCATACTGTTCTCCATAGTGGCTGTATCAATTTACATTCCCACCAGCAGTGCAAGAGTGTTCCCTTTTCTCCACACCCTCTCCAGCATTTATTGTTTCTAGAGTTTTTGACGATGGCCAATCTGACTGTTGTGAGATGATATCTCATTGTAGTTTTGATTTGCATTTCTCTAATGATTAATGATGTTGAGCATTCTTTCATGTGTTTGTTGGCAATCTGTATATCTTCTTTGGAGAAACGTCTATTTAGTTCTTCTGCCTATTTTTGGATTGGATTGTTTGCTTTTTTGTTATTGAGCTGCCTGAGTTGCTTATAAATTTTGGATATTAATCCTTTGTCAGTTGCTTCATTTGCAAATATTTTCTCCCATTCTGAGGGTTGTCTTTTGGACTTGTTTATGGTATCCTTTGCTGTGCAAAAGCTTTTAAGTTTCATTAGATCCCATTTGTTTATTTTTGTTTTTATTTCCATTTCTCTAGGAGATGGGTCAAAAAGGATCTTGCTGTGATTTATGTCATAGAGTGTTCTGCCTATATTTTCCTCTAAGAGTTTGATAGTGTCTGGCCTTACATTTAGGTCTTTAACCCATTTTGAGTTTATTTTTGTGTGTGGTGTTAGGGAGTGTTCTAATTTCATACTTCTACAGGTAGCTGTCCAGTTTTCCCAGCACCACTTATTGAAGAGGCTGTCTTTTCTCCACTGTATATCCTTCCCTCCTTTATCAAAGATAAGGTGACCATATGTGTGTGGGCTTATCTCTGGGCTTTCTATCCTGTTCCATTGATCTATATTTCTGTTTTTGTGCCAGTACCATACTGTCTTGATTACTGTAGCCTTGTAGTAGAGTCTGAAGTCAGGGAGCCTGATTCCTCCAGCTCCATTTTTCGTTCTCAAGATTGCTTTGGCTATTCGGGGTCTTTTGTGTTTCCATACAAATTGTGAAATTCTTTGTTCTAGTTCTGTAAAAAATGCCAGTGGTAATTTGATAGGGATTGCATTGAATCTGTAGATTGCTTTGGGTAATAGAGTCATTTTCACAATGTTGATTCTTCCAATACAAGAACATGGTATATCTCTCCACCTATTTGTATCATCTTTAATTTCTTTCATCAGTGTCTTATAGTTTTCTGCATACAAGTCTTTTGTCTCCTTAGGTAGGTTTATTCCTAGATATTTTATTCTTTTTGTTGCAATGGTAAATGGGAGTGTTTTCTTAATTTCACTCTCAGATTTTTCATCATTAGTGTATAAGAATGCCAGAAATTTCTGTGCATTAATTTTGTATCCTGCTACTTTACCAAATTCATTGATTAGTTCTAGTAGTTTTCTGGTAGCATCCTTAGTATTCTCTATGTATAGTATCATGTCATCTGCAAACAGTGACAGCTTTACTTCTTCTTTTCCATTTGGATTCCTTTTATTTCTTTTTTTTTCTCTGATTGCTGTGGCTAGAACTTCCAAAACTAGGTTGAATAAGAGTGGTGAGAGTGGGCAACCTTGTCTTGTTCCTGACCTTAGTGGAAATGGTTTCAGTTTTAAACCATTGAGAACAATGCTGGCTGTGGGTTTGTCATATATGGCCTTTATTATGTTGAGGAAAGTTCCCTCTATGCCTACTTTCTGCAGGGTTTTTTTTATCATAAATGGGTGTTGAATTTTGTCAAAAGCTTTCTCTGCATCTATTGAGATGATCATATGGTTTTTCTCCTTCAGTTTGTTGATATGGTGTATCACGTTGATTGATTTGCATATATTGAAGAATCCTTGCATTCCTGGAATAAACCCCACTTGATCATGGTGTATGATCCTTTTAATGTGCTGTTGGATTCTGTTTGCTAGTATTTTGTTGAGGATTTTTGCATCTATGTTCATCAGTGATATTGGCCTGTAGTTTTCTTTCTTTGTGACGTCTTTGTCTGGTTTTGGTATCAGGGTGATGCTGGCCTCATAGAATGAGTTTGGGAGTGTTCCTCCCTCTGCTATCGTTTGGAAGAGTTTGAGAAGGATAGATGTTAGCTCTTCTCTAAATGTTTGATAGAATTTGCCTGTGAAGCCATCTGTTCCTGGGCTTTTGTTTGTTGGAAGATTTTGAATCACAGTTTCAATTTCAGTGCTTGTGATTGGTCTGTTCATATTTTCTATTTCTTCCTGGTTCAGTCTCGGCAGCTTGTGCATTTCTAAGAATTTGTCCATTTCTTCCAGGTTGTCCATTTTATTGGCATAGAGCTGCTTGTAGTAATCTCTAATAATCTTTTGTATTTCTGCAGAGTCAGTTGTTACATCTCCTTTTTCATTTCTAATTCTATTGATTTGAGTCTTGTCCCTTTTTTTCTTGATGAGTCTGGCTAATGGTTTATCAATTTTATTTATCTTCTCAAAGAACCAGCTTTTACTTTTATTGATCTTTGCTATTGTTTCCTTCATTTCTTTTTCATTTATTTCTGATATGATCTTTATGATTTCTTTCCTTCTGCTACATTTGGGGTTTTTTTGTTCTTCCTTCTCTAATTGCTTTAGGTGCAAAGTTAGGTTGTTTATTCGAGATGTTTCCTGTTTCTTAAGGTATGATTGTATTGCTATAAACTTCCCTCTTAGAACTGCTTTTGCTGTATCCCATAGGTTTTGGGTCGTCGTGTCTCCATTGTCATTTGTTTCTAAGTACTTTTTGATTTCCTCTTTGATTTCTTCAGTGATCACTTCGTTATTAAGTAGTGTATTGTTTAGCCTCCATGTGTTTGTATTTTTTACAGATCTTTTCATGTAATTAATATCTAGTCTCATAGCGTTGTGGTCAGAGAAGATACTTAATACGATTTCAATTTTCTTAAATTTGCCAAGGTTAGATTTGTGACCCAAGATATGATCTATCCTGGAGAATGTTCCATGAGCACTTGAGAAAAATGTGTATTGTGTTGTTTTTGGATGGAATGTCCTATAAATATCAAGTAAATCCATCTTGTGTAATGTATCATTTAAAGCTTGTGTTTCCTTATTTATTTTCATTTTGGATGATCTGTCCATTGGTGACAGTGGGGTGTTAAAGTCCCCTACTATGATTGTGTTACTGTCGATTTCCCCTTTTATGGCTGTTAGTATTTGCCTTATGTATTGAGGTGCTCCTATGTTGGGTGCATAAATATTTATAATTGTTATATCTTCTTCATGGATCAATCCCTTGATCATTATGCAGTGTCCTTCTTTGTCTCTTGTAATAGTTTTTATTTTAAAGTCTATTTTGTCTGATATGAGAATTGCTACTCCAGCTTTCTTCTGATTTCCATTTGCATGGAATATCTTTTTCCATCTCCTCACTTTCAGTCTGTAAGTGTCCCTAGGTCTGAAGTGGGTCTCTTGTAGACAGCATATATATGGGTCTTGTTTTTGTATCCATTCAGCCAGTCTGTGTCTTTTGGTGGGAGCATTTAATCCATTTACATTTAAGGTAATTATTGATATGTGTGTTCCTATTACCATTTACTTAATTGTTTCAGGTTGTTCGTGTAGGTCTTTTCCTTCTCTTGTGTTTCTTGCTCAGAGAAGTTCCTGTAGCATTTGTTGTAAAGCTGGTTTGGTGGTGCTGAACTCTCTCAGCTTTTGCTTGTCTGTAAAGGTTTTAATTTCTCCAAATCTGAATGAGATCCTTGCTGGGTAGAGTAATCTTGCTTGTAGGTTTTTTCCCTTCATCACTTTAAATATGTCCTGCCACTCCCTTCTGGCTTGTAGAGTTTCTGCTGAAAGATCAGATGTTAACCTTATGGGGATTCCCTTGTGTGTTATTTGTTGTTTTTCCCTTGCTGATTTTAATATGTTTTCTTTGTATTTAATTTTTGACAGTTTGATTATTATGTGTCTTGGGGTGTTTATCCTTGGGTTTATCCTGTATGGGACTCTCTGTTCTTCCTGGACTTGATTGACTATTTCCTTTCCTATATTAGGGAAATTTTCAACTATAATCTCTTCAAATATTTTGTCAGTCCTGTTCTTTTTCTCTTCTTCTTCTGGGACCCCTATAATTCAAATGTTGATGCGTTTAATGTTGTCCCAGAGGTCTCTGAGACTGTCCTCAGTTCTTTTCATTCTTTTTTCTTTCTTCTGCTCTGCAGTAGTTATTTCCACTATTTTATCTTCCAGGTCACTTATCCTTCCTTCTGCCTCAGTTATTCTGCTATCAGAGTCACTTCTTTTTTTACAACTGCACAATACTCGATTGTGTAGATGTCCCTTATAGATGGACATTTGTGTTGCTTCCAGTCTTGTGCTATTATATAAAGTGTGCTGATAGCTTCTTTGAGTGTCTGAGACTTTAGGATGAAATCTCATTAAATCTGCCAGTGTCCTACATCCATCCCTGTCTCAAAGTGAGCTGTTGGTACAGTTTACCCTGATTGCTAAGATATTCCATCTTTCACTCTTTCTTATCTAATTTGATACAGGAACTCCTTAGCATGAATAACTCAAGCTCCTATATTCAAAATAACACCCATGTGGTTTTGAAGAAAAAAAGCAGCAATCTCTAGTTCTGCAACTTAGTCTCCTCCCCCTCCCTCCCTCCTCCCCTAAGTGAGACCAAACAAAGTCAGGGATCGTAGGAATGTTTCTGGTTCAGCATTCCTTAGATCTAGACAAGGAGTCAGACCACATCTTAGGTACCATCTCCCCATCACTCGTGTGGAGAGCAACCTGCCAGTTCACTTACTTATTCACCAAATATTTAATAAATGTTTGCTATGTGTCAGACAACATGCTAGGTGCTAAAGACAAAGCAGTGAATAAGACAATCTCAGTTTCTATCCTCCTGGAGCTCAGACAGTGGCCCTTAGGTTTTGTGACTGGCTGAAGCCATTTAAGTCCACACATAAAACACTTCGTCGTCCTTCCCAAGAAGCTCATAGCTTCAAGAATATCATCATCTTCCCAAGGCCAACACCAGAATGAGACTTTCTCCTCCTTGTATGGAAAGTGATGGGATAAGGCCCAAAAGGTTTGGCAATACTTCCAGGGATTCACTCTCAGGTGTCTAGATTGTAGATCCAATGGGAGCAACTGCTCTAATTCTAACAAAGAGTAGCCAGACTTTCCTTTACATGCATCCTCTAAATCAATCATGCCTCAGTCTTAATTTTGCATTTATTTTGCTCTGGACTTCCAAGTTCTTTTTACAACAGCACTAGTCACCATACATTGAATATTTACTATGCTCCAGGCATCGTGCTAAGTCTTTTCCACTTAAATCATGTAGTTCCCCCCAGTTATAGGGTAGGTACTATTGTTATTATAGAGGCAGACACTGAAGTTTAGGGATGTTAAGTAACATACCCAAGGTCACACATCTAATAAGGGCAGATACAATTAGAGAAGTCAGACCGACGAAGGTAAGGCAGTCTCTGGTATGACTAACAGGCTATAGTCAGAATAATAATAGTAACAGCTAACTTTTATTGAGCACTTACTATTGTACCAAGTGCTAAGTGTTTAGACGTATTTATGAGGTTGGAAAAAACGATTGCTCACCTCTGATGTTTCCTTCCGCACGGGGGAAGCTCTTCTGGCAGAAGATTTCTAACCTCTCCCTTTTCCTTGACTCACTCCTCCCCAACAGTGGGGAGGGACACGAGGACGGGAAGCGGAGGAGAAGCAGCTTCTCAGCCGTGAGTGTGGGGAGTAGGAACCCCAAATGCATAGCTCAGCCTCTTTCTGTCTTCCTTCTCTTGGCAGCCAGCCTCCTTGGCCTCTATTGGCACTTTTCCCCCGTGATGCGGGGTTTACAGGGACAGTTCCCACCTGGGAGGGCTGCTTCAGCCTGTGTGGGTACCCTGCCTAATTCTGGGGTTCACTTACCCACACGTATAAACCACTGACTCCCATATAAAACCTATCAGGATAAAGTTGATATTTTGATCCCATTTGTTTGATTTTTTTCTTTTCTTTTTCTTTTTTTTTCTTTTTTTTTTTTTTTTTTTTTTACGCGGGCCTCTCACTGTTGCGGCCTCTCCCGTTGCGGAGCACAGGCTCCGGACGCGCAGGCTCAGCGGCCACGGCTCACGGGCCCAGCCGCTCCGCGGCATGTGGGATCCTCCCGGACCGGGGCACGAACCCGTCTCCCCTGCATCGGCAGGCGGACTCTCAACCACTGCGCCACCAGGGAAGCCCTGTTTGATTTCTTTATGCCCATCCCTTAATTAGAGCTTGTAAGGGATGAGGGGGTGTCCTTTATTATATCCTCTTGAATCCCCAAAATTATTCACTCTTTTAATCCTAGAAAAACTCCCATTAGAAACGTACTCTTCCCCTCTCATATGAGGAAATAAAGCAGTTCTCATTTGGCCTCTCCCTTGAAGGATAAATATTTGCTCTTAGTTCGGGATCAGATGAAACTAAAGCACATGAGAGAGTTTGCAAATTGTTAAAGCAAAACAAACAGAAGGCCATAAGGGCGGTGGCTCTGGCTCTGACCCCGGCAGTAGGATCCCCAGCGGTTTCTTTCAGGCTTTCGGCTCCTTTATCAGCAAAGCCAGGGGTCCGAGTGCCTGCCGCTGGCAGCTCGTTCCTGCTCTACCATGCAGACTGTGAGTCAGTGGTGACTAGCCTCTGACTGTTTCCCCTGACTTCCTTTGCGTCACTGAGGACTTTTGGAGGCCGCCTTTTCCCTTGATCTAGTTGGGCCCAGTCCCTGGGGGGACACGAGGTGCTTCAAACTCCCCCTCCGTAACGGGCTCTGCCTTCTGCGGTTTGCTGCTTGGTTGCCTCTGGTTGCGCAGCAACATAACACACGCCCACACCTCCGGTTCGGAGAGCCTGATATGCTGTCAGGCTCTCGTTGAAGGGGTTCCCCCCAGGCCCTCTGCTGCATTTCCTTGCTTCCTCACAGGCGCCAGATGATGGCGAAAGAAACCCCCTAGTCATTCCTAGGGAGATGGTGGGGCTGAAGTGGAAATACGCAGACCCCTTCCCAGATAAAAATGCCCATCTCCCTCAGGTCAGCGTTAGGAAGAAAGACCTCACGAGATCCTGGCTTACTCTTAAGAGCCTGATTCAGGACAGTGAATTCTGCTATTGCAAAAGCTTGTCCTTTGATTGGCCTCGTGGAATCTAGTTGGGTCACCAGATTCTGTGGAATAGAGGCCATGTGGCGGGCCTTCACCGTAAGTTGCATCTGATTCTGAAACTCCGGTGGTTTAACACCGGAAGAAAGCAAATAGCAAAGAACAGGAAGTGGAAAAACTATTTTGCCTAGTGGAAACTACCTCTCTTTCACCTGCGTTCCTCCAAAACAGCAGTCAAATTAGCACAGATACCTCCTCTTCTGGGGGCCCTCCCCACATGGTGCCTCCCCCAGAAGAAATTTGTTGATGAATTTGTCGACCCATTTCTTCAGAAGAGAGTTCTAAAGGCATCATTAGAGGAACTTGAGGCTGTGTCTCCCTGCTTCCAGAACAAGAGAGCTCACTCTCTCGCATTTTTGAAGAAAGAAACCTCAGTGGGGTCAGGACGTCAGCACAGAGCCAGGGCCAAGTTCTGAACTAGCCCAAGGGAAATCTGTACATACTGGGAAGTGCTGGGACAGCTCCTCCACAGGGAGGAGCAGAGTTGTGTGTTTACATTGGCCAAGGCGGACAAAGGAATAAGATAAGCACAGGTTTTGAAAGTGCAAAAAGGGTGGGGGAGGTCAGCGTGTACCAGAGGGAAAAGAATGGGCAGCCAGGATAAGAGACACTGCTCCGTCCTCCTGACCCTTTGCTCTGTCCTCCTGACCCTTGCCCTCGCAGGACCTGTCCCACCCACCACCAGCAGGCACTTCTTCGCTTACGTGGAGGTGGGGGGGGTTGTGGCCCTGGGTGGCACTGTTCCCAGAATGAAAAATGCGGGTGTTGGCAACCATATCAAAGGCCTAGAATTGTTCAGAAACCTTTACACCTCTGATCACCAGACCGCAGAGCCCAAGGGCCATTCAAGGCCGGTGGGAACTCCAGAACAATAGACTTGGCCCCCTGCTTATCTGTTTGCATGGCTCTCGGAAGGCAAGGCGGTAAATGGGCCCCAGACCAATCACCATCCTACTAATCTCCTTCAAGCCAGTTCTCACAAGTTACAGTCTGTACTAAAGCCAGCAGCAGTTAGAGACGGGAGCTGAGGTTAGGACACTCCACTCTGGAGAGACTGAAACTAGCCTGACTGAGCTCAGTGAGGTAACTCACCTCAGCACACAATTTCAGGGGGCGCCAAAAAACTCAGTAATCGAGATAAATAATACTTAATGTAATCTTTATTTTCTTTTGATATTTTGTTCATCATGGATTATTTTGCATTAGTGTTGATTTTTAAAATGATTATATCCGAATATTGTTTATCTTAATTACTGAGGGTTTTTTTTTTTTTTTTTTTTTTTTTTTTTTTTTTTTTTTTTTTTTTTGCGGTACGCGGGCCTCTCAACTGCTGTGGCCTCTCCCGTTGTGGAGCGCAGGCTCCGGACGCGCAGGCTCGGCGGCCATGGCTCACGGGCCCAGCCGCTCCGCGGCATGTGGGATCCTGCCGCACCGGGTCACGAGCCCATGTCCCCTGCATCGGCAGGCGGACTCTCAACCACTGCGCCACCAGGGAAGCCCCAATTACTGAGTTTTTTCGTGCCCCTTAAATTTTACACCTGAGGCGAGTGCCTTAATCACCTCACCCTAGACTCCACCCAGCTGAGAAATGATATTGTTCGCAAACATTCAGAAATCGGAGACATGGAAAATCCCCATGACAATTAATCAGGAAGTGAGGGTCCTTCAGAAGGTGTGGAAAGTGTGGCCCTGATATCCCAGGCCTGGATATTGAAGCTGGACGGAGATGTTAGAAAAGTCAGCCTTGTAACAGAATTCTCTCAGGGAATCCAGCTGAAAAGCCCCCTCCCAAGGGCTCCATCCAGCCCACCTGAAACCTTTTACAGGGAGGCTGGGGCAAGCATTAGCAGTAGAATGTAGCCTACTTGGTATCATCTGAGAAGGACTGCAAAGGCTCCTTTTCCCTAAGGTCATGGCAGGTATACCATCAGTACTGTGGTCAGTCCTTTGGCTCTTGAAGTTGTCTTGGTTCTAAAGAACGAGATGTTGTAATACAACCATCTCTGTGGGAAACAATTACTGGTAGATATCTTAGCAGAGATAGACTTATTCATTCAACAAACATTCACTAAGCACCGTGGACCAGACTAGAGCAAGATCTACCCTGCCCAATCTACCGGAAGTGACAGATAGGAACGTCAACTTAGGGTACCAAGGTCAGGATCGATGCCAGGGCAGGATGGTGGAAGGGTTCTTCATTCATTTCAGATCTCCTTCCATCTGCCACTGCAGTATGTAAGGAAAAGCAGGATTCAGGGCAGGCTCCTGCCTGGGATTACAGAAGGGATGCAGACAGCTCTCAAAACACCCTTCACCTGTTTCTCAGATCTGCCTGGGCTTTGTAGGACTAAGAGAAGGCAGCCAGCAATTGGCTTTGATTCACAGAGGTCTTGCTACACAACTCCAGGGGGCACCATTCTCATAGAATATAGTGGCATTGGACAGGATTGGGAGGGTTCTGTCCTGGCACAGTGAAGACACTCTCTGAGAGGAGGCTGAGTTTGCCCCTGAAGGTATATGGCTGAGCATCTGTGGGCCTCTGCACCAGGAATCCTGACCCTTGTGGGGTGGGAGAAGCTCCACATCTTGGATCTCTGCCCAGGGCTGGCCTGACATTGTGAGAGTTTGTCTGGCTTTATGGCCCTGGCCCAGCTCCTCGGGTGAGAAAAGGGCTGTGACCCTAGTTAGGAGGCCTCCCTGGGAGAGAGAAGCCATTCCACTGGTGCTTTCTTTGATGTGCTTCCCAGGGGAGGTGGCCCGGGAGCTAATCATTGATTGAGCAGCCTGGGAAATGACAGGAGAGCGGAGGACAAGAGTGTTTCAGGTTCCTGAAACCCGTCTCTCTTTTTAAACAACTACCCAACAAACACATATGCAGCACTTCTATATACATCTTCCTGTTTCTTTTTCATGACAACTCTGTTATGAGCCATTCTATTATTCCCATTTTCCAACTGTGGAAATTGAGTCCTGAAAGGTGACATAACTTCTGGATAAGACAGTCAGTAAACGGAAAAGTTGGGATTGAACATCATACATCCGCGTCTCTTTCCCTGTGTCACTCAGGCCCTGTGACCCAAATGCTTCTATGCTTCTGGCCAGACACCGGAGTCATCCTTTCCTCCCCATCACTGCTCCTCACGCACAGTCCTTGGAGGCAAGTATTCTACCTAAGAATGGATTTCCATCTGGTCATTTTCCCTATCTCCCTGCCACTGTCCTAGTTCAAGCCATACTCATAGTTCTGTGGCTACTCTAACTCGCTTGGTTTTATTTCCTCTTCTTACTGGCTGTGTGTCTTTGGGCAAGTTTCTTAACGTCTCAAGGCTTGAGCGTTATCTTTGTAAAAGGGAACTGAGATAAGCACCACTCCACTGGGTTGTGCTAAAGATTAGGCACGATGCTGTGTTTAGAGCAGTTCCTTCCAAGAGAAATATAAATGCGAGACTCGTGTAATTTATAAACTTTTCCAGCCACCATATATTATTTTTAAATTTTATTTTATTTATTTTTTATACAGCAGGGTCTTATTAGTTATTGATTTTATACATATTAGTGTATACATGTCAATCCCAATCTCCCAATTCATCACACCACCACCACCCGCCCCCACTTTCCCTCCTTGGTGTCCATATGTTTGTTCTCTACATCTGTGTCTCTACCTCTGCCTTGCAAACAGGTTCACCTATACCATTTTTTTAGATTCCACGTATTTGCGTTAATACACGATATTTGTTTTTCTCTTTCTGACTTACTTCACTTCACTCTGTACAACAGTCTCTAGGTCCATCCACGTCTCTACAAATGACCCAATGTTCTTCCTTTTTATGGCTGAGTAATATTCCATTGTATGTATGTACCACATCTTCATTATCTATTCGTCTGTTGATGGGCATTTAGGTTGCTTCCATGACCTGACTATTGTAAATAGTGCTGCAGTGAACACTGGGGTGCATGACTCTTTTTGAATTATGGTTTTCTCTGGGCATATGCCCAGTAGTGGGATTGCTGGGTCATATCGTAATTCTATTTTTAGTTTTCTAGGGAAGCTCCATACTGTTCTCTGTAGTGGCTGTATCAATTTACATTCCCACCTACAGTGCAAGAGGGTTCCCTTTTCTCCACATTTCCCTTTCCAGCATTTGTTGTTTGTAGATTTTCTGATGATGCCCATTCTAACTGGTGTGAGGTGATACCTCACTGTAGTTTTGATTTGCATTTCTCTAATTATTAGTGATTTTGAGCAGCTTTTCATGTGCTTCTTGGCCATCAGTATGTCTTCTTTGGAGAGATGTCTATTTAGTTCTTCTGCCCATTTTTTGATTGGGTTGTTTGCTTTTTTAATACTGAGCTGCATGAGCTGTTTATATATTTTAGAGATTAATCCTTTGTCTGTTGATTCGCTTGCAAATATTTTCTCCCATTCTGGGGTTGTCTTTTCATCTTGTTTACAGTTTCCTTTGTTGTGCAAAAGCTTTAAAGTTTCATTTGGTCCCATTTGTTTATTTTTGTTTTTATTTCCATTTCTCTAGGAGGTGGGTCAAAAAGGATCTTGCTGTGATTTATGTCAAAGAGTGTTCTTCCTATGTTTTCCTCTAAGAGTTTTATAGTGTCCAGTCTTACATTTAGGTCTTGAATCCATTTTGAGTTTATTTTTGTGTATGGTGTTAGGGAGTGTTCTAATTTCATTCTTTTACATGTAGCTGTCCAGTTTTCCCAGCTTGTTGAAGAGACTGTCTTCTCTCCATTGTATATTCTTGCCTCCTTTGTCATAGATTAGTTGACCACAGGTTCGTGGGTTTATCTCTGGGCTTTCTATCCAGTTCCATTGATCTATATTTCTGTTTTCATGCCAGTACCATATCATCTTGATTACTGTAGCTTTGTAGTATAGTCTGAAGTCAGGGAGTCTGATTCTTCCAGCTCCAATTTTTCCCCTCAAGGTTGCTTTGGCTATTTGGGGTCTTTTGTGTCTCCATACAAATTTTAAGATTTTTCTTTCTAGTTCTGTAAAAAATGCCATTGGTAATTTGAAAGGGATTGCACTGAATCTGTAGATTGCTTTGGGTAGTATAGTCATTTTCACAATATTGATTCTTCCAATCTGAGAACATGATATATCTCTCCATCTGTTTGTGTCATCTTTGATTTCTTTCTTCAGTGTCTTACAGTTTTCTGAGTACAGGTCTTTTACCTCCTAAAGTAGGTTTATTCCTAGGTATTTTATTCTTTTTGTTGCAATAGTGAATGGGATTGTTTCCTAAATTTCTCTTTCCGATCTTTCGTTGTTAGTGTATAGGGATGCAAGAGATTTCTGTGCATTAATTTTGTATCCTGCAACTTTAGCAAATTCATTGATTTCCTCTTAGTAGTTTTCTGGTGGCATCTTTAGGATTCTCTATGTATAGTATCATGTCATCTGCAAACAGTGACAGTTTTACTTCTTCTTTTCCAATTTGGATCTCTTTTATTTCTTTTTCTTCTCTAATTGCTGTGGCTAGGACTTCCAAAACTATGTTGAATACTAGTGGTGAGAGTGGACATCCTTGTCTTGTTCTTGATCTTAGAGGAAATGCTTTCAGTTTTTGACCATTGGGAATGATGTTTGCTGTGGGTTTGTTGTATATGGCCTTTTTTATGTTGAGGTAGGTTCCCTCTATGCCCACTTTCTGGAGAGTTTTTATCATAAATGGGTGTTGAATTTTGTCAAAAGCTTTTTCTGCATCTATTGAGATGATCATATAGTTTTTATTCTTCAATTTGTTAATATAGTGTATCACATTGATTGATTTGCATATATTGAAGAATCCTTGCATCCCTGGGATAAATCCCACTTGATCATGGTGTATGATCCTTTTAATGTGTTGTTGGATTCTGTTTGCTAGTATTTTGTTGAGGATTTTTACATCTATATTAATCAGTGATATTGCTCTGTAATTTTCTTTTTCTGTAGTATCTCTGTCTGGTCTTGGTATCAGGGTGATGCTGGCCTCATAGAATGAGTTTGGGAGTGTTCCTTCCTCTGAAAATTTCTGGAAGAGTTTGAGAAGGATGGGTGTTAGCTATTCTCTAAATGTTTGATAGAATTTGCCTGTGAAACCATCTGGTCCTGGGCTTCTGTCTGTTGGAAGATTTTAATCACAGTTTACCTGTCTACCTTGCTAAAGACCCCATCTCCAAATAAAGTCACCTTCTGGGGTACTAGGGGTTAGGATTTAAACATGTGACTTTTGGGGGGGACACAATTCAGTCTATAACACCAGCCTCAGCTCTTTTGGCAAGTGTGGGCATCTGTCCTCATACCTAGGAATCTAGAAGGTGGGTGAGCCTCTGAGCCTTCCAGGGCCAGGGACCATGTCTTCAAGCCTGTAGTGTATCCAACAGAGCTGCCAGGACAATTGCCCGTAATTACCAAACCAGCTCACACAAACTCAGAATTCCCTGGGGCTGCAGGCAATACAGTGACCAACAAAACTCAGGCCCCTGCCCTTTAGGAAATGTAATTCAGGAGGAGAGATAAGACATTAACCAGATAATAAAATACAGGACAGAGAAAGGTACAGAGAATAAAGCCATAGAAGAGGGAGTACTTTCTTGTGGTTCAGAGGTAAGTGAAAGGTTCATGGAGATTCGCTTCCAAGGGTCATTCTGATTCCAAAGGCAAAGATGAGAAAGGCCGGGCATTCCAGGGGTGGAATTCCAGGGAAAGGTGGGCCTTCCTGGGAAGACTGGACTGCGTGGAAGTGGACGACGGAAGCAGCTAGGGTGAGAACAGGGTGGGAGAGAAGGACAAAGCCTAGTTGTGGTGGTCTTTTCCTGCCAGGCCATGGGGTCCATGGGGAGTCTTGCAGCAGGAGCACAACATAATGCAAATCACTGATTAGGAACATGAATCTGGTCGGCAAGAATGGGCTAGGAGGGGTTAAGACGGTGCAGTAGAGAAGGTGAGGACTTACAGGAAGCTGGGGAGAGGCCTGAGTTAGGGCAGTTGCTGTGGAAATGCAAAGGAAGGGATGGGAGTGGAGAAGTGCGAAGAAAGAGCCCACAGAACTTGACACTTAGGTGTGGGAGGAAAAGAGAAGACAAAGATGGCTTCAGCTTTTCAAGTCGGGGCAGTTTGGAGAGGGTGGGTACCATCAAGAGCAGGAAATGGGGAAGTCAGGGTGTGGCTGTCCTGCTCTGTCCAGACATGCCCTGCCTTCAATTGCCAAAAGCAGGTGTGGCCTCCCCTGACCCCTCCTCGTTCCTTTTTTCCTCAGAAGCTGTATCTTAGTCATTTAAAGGTACTCTGTGGTCTCAAGAGTGTTCTTGACGTCACAATGAGGAAATGAGAAAAGGGAAAGACGTTCAAGCAATATGAAGGAGACTTCAAGAGATTGCAGTGGTGTAAAACAGATATGGGACAACATCAGCCCAAAGCTGGCTCAGCACCCACAGGATGCCTTTGACACTGGCACCCCCCCCCCCCCCACTTTGGGGCAAAATAGACACTTGTATTCAGTTCCTAGGCCCTGGCTTTTCTCCCTCTGAAATGCATAAGATATAACTTTTGTCTCCTTATGAAAGCTTCTCATCTCCTTTGTGTATGGGCCACGGAGCATGCCTGTGTAGTGCGTGTGTGTGTGTGTGTGTGTGTGTGTGTGTGTTTTCCCTGCTTGGCATCTCTTTGTCCCATCTCACCCCTCTCCCATTGCAGGAGTATTATAACCCCTGCTAGCGAGTTCCAGAGCCTAATCAGGCAGAAACCCTACTGTGGGCAGGGAGATGCCAACAGCAGAGTTGGCAAATCACCGTCTGCTAATAAAATAAAGATGCTGGAAATGAGATCTAGTTGATATCACTTTTTTTTTTTTTTTTTGCCTCAGCTGTGATCTGTTATCTCTGAGCGCTAAGAGGGGGAAGCCCAAGTAAGAGATGAGGCTGGGGCTCCTACCACACCTGTTTCTGCATGGGGATCATGCAGCAAAACATCTGGAAACATTCTGAGGTTGACTATAAGGGAACACAGTGTACAAAATGCCAAGCAGTCAGGGCGGTGGCGATGATGGGATTGAGAACTCTAAAAGGCTGCGATATCATCCCCTCTGGTCTCAGCGTCGGCCACTTCATAAAAGAATTTAAATTCCATCAGAAACAATCCAAATGAACTGCAGTAGGGGATTGGCTTAAACCACTACCTTTTATCCATACAATAAAACACGCTGCTGGCCACTACAAGGGAGTGGTAGAAGTGGTTACACGGACAGGGAAAGACGTTTATGATCTATTGCTGAGGATATATACTGGAATATCTAGTTTTCTGAGTGAAAACATATATGCACTAAATGTTGAAAGTGGTTATGTCCTAGTTGTATTATGGGTGACTTTTCTCTCCTTCTTTTCCCTCTTTTTTCTCCAATGAAAATACAGTACTCGTGAAATTTTTAAATGAATACAATTACTTAGCAGTTATTTAAAATGATTTAACATGTGTCCTCAGAAATACTTCATGGGTGCCTAATAGGAGAGGAGCCTCAGATGAAGAGAATCTCTAGACTGCCCACGGCAGCCGTCCTCCCCAGGCCTTCTCCTCACTGCTTTCCATCTCAAAGCTCCTGTCAGCAGGATTGCTCTCCTGAGCCCTGCTGGGGAGGATGTGGGGATGGCGGGGGGGTGGGGGGGTGGGGGGGGGAGGGCTCCGATAAGCATCACTGCCTTCATTAGGAGAGGGGAGGGGTCTCAGACAGGTTGAGTGACTCTTACTCTGAAATCCCCAGTTAATCGGGTCCTGTAGGAGGTAGGGACTGGCCTTTCTTTCTCTCTCCTTCTGTTTTCCAGCTGCCAGCTGCTTCTCTCATGAATAGGTTTTCTTTTGGTTTCAGTCCCATGACTTTGCTTTCCAAGTGCTATTGTACCCAGGCCAGCTGGTTAGCAGGACTGGTTTTTAGGGTTATAGAGTCTTCAGGTCACACTCGGGTTAAGTGCCATGGGAAAGGCAGAAACAAAGTTAGAAGGTCACAAGGAAATCAGGGGGCCAGGGCCAGGGTGAAAGGAGGTGGGCCTTCCTGTACTGCATGACCAGAGGGCCCGAGGGAGTGTCCCATAAGTGGGCAGGTCACTGTCAAGGACTTGAGTGCAAGGTTCCTACAGCAAAACTCTCAAGGCCAAAAGAATGTCCAGGTGTTCCTCGGACAGCTGTGCAGACTTTTGCCACTGCTTTGAAAGGTTAAAGTGGGTCATACCCACCTGTTCAGCCCTGCCTTGCCCTCCAAGGGGCGCCACGGCTGCAGGTGAGAGATCCTCTTCTGTTCCTGTAGTGCCTGCAGTGAGGAGAGCCTGGAATCGCTGTGCAGCTTTAGAAGCTGTCTGGTTACAGGACAGCTTGTTCTACATGTGTTTTCACTATGACCCAGCACCTATATCAGTGTTTTTATCTGGGGAGATCTGACCTGGAGAAAAGGGGAGCCCTGAGAAAACCCAGACTCCCCAGGACCTTGGGCTGCAGCCTCTGAACTCTTCTTGCCTGCTCTGCTTTTTCTTCTAAGGAGAAAAGAATTCTGACATACCAGTTCCAAGGGATACAGTCAGAAAATAGGGAGCAGTGGTTATGAACTCTGCCTGTGTCCCTGGGCTACTTTAATTTCTCTGACCCTCAGTTTCTTCATATGTAAAGAGAAAGACTAATATGATTTGGAGCTGTCGTGAAATAATGCATCATAAAGAATTTAGAGGACAGTGCTAGGAGCTGAGGGCACACTAAGCAGAGATGGACTGGAAAAACACGTAACAGCTAGTATGGGCAGAGACAGATGTTCCTACCAGAGTGGAGAGCAAGACTGCTAGGAGGTTCTGGAGTACCTTCTGGTGCCAGGCATTAACTCATTAGCTGCTGGATTGTGGGGAGTCTCCAGAGAGGAGCTGGGTGATGAGGAAGGTAATGCTACTTATCCACAAGTGTGAAGTTACTTAAATACTTTAACAGTCGAGTATGGCAGCCCACCACCTGAATATCAATTGTAATTCTAAATGTTAAATTATTCATTAGAATAAATAAATATTAGCCACGGGGCTTTTAAAGCTAGATTCCCTCTTCCCCAATACACGTGTGCATGTGTACATGCACGTGCACACACACACACACACACACACACCTTCTTAATTTTTTTTTTTTTTGCTGTACGCGGACCTCTCACTGCTGTGGCCTCTCCCGTTGCGGAGCACAGGCTCCAGACGCACGCACAGGCCCAGCGGCCACGGCTCACGGGCCCAGCTGCTCCACGGCATGTGGGATCTTCCCGGACCGGGGCACGAACCCGTGTCCCCTGCATTGGCGGGCGGGCTCTCAACCACTGCGCCACCAGGTAAGCCGGTATTTGTTTTTCTCTTTCTAACTTACTTCACTCTGTATGACAGACTCTAGGTCCACCCACCTCACAACAAATAACTCAATTTCATTTCTTTTTATAGCTGAGTAATATTCCATTGTATATATGTGCCACATCTTCTTTATCCATTCGTCTGTCGATGGACACTTAGGTTACTTCCATGTCCTGGCTATTGTAAATAGTGCTGCAATGAACACTGTGATACAAGACTTTCTTTTTTTTTTTTTTCTTTTTTTCTTTTGGCTGCGTTGGGTCTTCGTTGCTGTGTGCAGGCTTTCTCTAGTTGTGGCGAGCGGGGGCTATTGTTCGTTGTGGCGTGCAGGCTTCTCATTGCAGTGGCCTCTCTTGTTGCAGAGCATGAGCTCTAGGTGCGTAGGCTTCAGTAGTTGTGGCTCATGGGCTTAGTTGCTCCGCGGCATGTGGGATCTTCCCAAACAAGGGCTCGAACCCGTGTCCCCTGCATTGGCAGGCAGATTCTTAACTACTGTGCCACCAGGGAAGCCCCAAGACTCTTTTTGAATTATGGTTTTCTCAGGGTATATGCCCAGTAGTGGGATTTCTGGGTCATATGGTAGTTCTATTTTTAGTTTTTTAAGGAACCTCCATACTGTTCTCCATAGTGGCTGTATCAATTTACATTCCACCAAAAGTGTACGAGGGTTCCCTTTTCTCTGCACCCTCTCCAGCATTTACTGTTTGTAGATTTTTTGATGATGGCCATTCTGACTGGTGTGAGATGATATCGCATTGTAGTTTTGATTTGCATTTCTCTAATGATTAATGATGTTGAGCATTCGTTCATGTGTTTGTTGGCAATCTGTAGATCTTCTTTGGAGAAAGAAGGTCTATTTAGAAGACCTATTTAGGTCTTCTGCCCATTTTTGGATTGGGTTGTTTCTTTCTTTGATATTAAGCTGCATGAGCTGCTTGTATATTCTGGAGATTAGTCCTTTGTCTGTTGCTTCATTTGCAAATATTTTCTCCCATTCTGAGTGCTGTTTTTTCGTCTTGTTTATGGTTTCCTTTGCTGTGCAAAAGCTTTTAAGTTTCTTTAGGTCCCATTTGTTTATTTTTGTTTTTATTTCCATTTCTCTAGGAGGTGGGTCAAAAAGGATCTTGCTGTGATTTATGTCATAGAGTGTTCTGCCTATGTTTTCCTCTAAGAGTTTGATAGTGTCTGGCCTTACATTTAGGTCTTTAACCCATTTTGAGTTTATTTTTGTATACAGTGTTAGGGAGTGTTCTAATTTCATTCTTTTACATGTAGCTGTCCAGTTTTCCCAGCACCACTTATTGAAGAGGCTGTCTTTTCTCCATTGTATATTCGTGCCTCCTATATCAAAGATAAGGTGACCACATGTGCATGGGTTTATCTCTGTGCTTTCTCTCCTGTTCCATGGATCTATATTTCTGTTTTTGTGTCAGTATCATACTGTCTTGATTACTTTAGCTTTGTAGTTGAGTCTGAAGTCAGGGAGCCTGATTCCTCCAGCTCCGTTTTTCTTTCTCCAGATTGCTTTGGCTATTCGGGGTCTTTTTCTTTTTCTCACTTCTTACTGTGAAAATATTCAAACACATAATAGAATATATGCCGATCCATGTATCCCTCACTAAATTCAATACTGGTTAACATTTTGTCAAATATCATTTTGTGCATGTGTGTGTGTAGGAACCATTTCAAAGTTATCTTTAAATATTTCAGGATGCACTTCTAAAAATAAATGATAAATAAAAAGACATTCTTTGACACAGCCACCATGCCATTATCATATCTAACAATAATTTCCTATATCATCTAATATATAGTCAGTCCATATTCATGATTCTTAGACTACCACCAAAATGTCTTACAATGATTTTCTTCACCAACCAAGATTCATACATTGAAAATGGTTCTGTCTCTTCAGTATCTTGCCTCTTTTCATCTTAAACATTTCCCCACCACCACCTTTTCTTTTCATGGTATTGACTTTTTGAAGACACTAAGCCACATTGGAATGTCCCATATACTGGTGTTGTCTGATCATCTCCCTTGAGGTAGTGTTTTATCTATAATAAATAGCTACATGAAAACTGTTTATTTACTGTAAAACAGTTGTGAGGACAGTACCTGGCATGACTCCAGCTCTTGATGTATGTTCTACTGTACGAGAAATTCTCAGCAGGTTTTAGTACCAGGAAGATACCAGCTGTATCTCCCCCTACAAATGGCATTTTATTTTCTTCTGATGAGAGCTATGAAACCTACTGTCTCTCTTTTTGTTCAGAGTGAAATTTACAACTGAGGTATACTTTAGGGTTATCGCATCTGCTTCTCCTTTTTTCCCTCAATCATGGGTTCTATTTTGTTAAGTCTTTAAGACTATTGTGTGTCTTTCATTGTAAATTCAAATTCTTTTTTGTTTGTTTGCTTTAAAGATTTAGGATGTAAATAAATCCAGCTGATTTCCCCAAGGTCTTTCCTTACGTCCAAGCTAAGAGAGGAAGAGCTTACCCAAAGGTGCTTGGGAGACAGCTCCTTTCAGGGAACCAGAGGATTGCAGAAAACTTCTGAAGACCGAGCCTCTCCCGCACACAATGTGCTCGTCAAGGAAGTTAAGATTTAACAGTGACCTTGTCTTCTGACAGTGAACAGGACGTCTGCTCCACTTGCTAATTTCTTAAGGTGATCCTGGCTCTCCCAGAGTAAGTTCTGGCCCACATGTACCTGCCACCATTCAGCTGTTCACCAAGCTCTGTGCCAGGAATGAAGAGAAAGCTGAGAAAGCAGTTACAGCTTCTGAACTATTGGGTTTAGGATGTATGGCTCTTTTATATTTCCTTGAGATCACAACAGCTCTTGATATTCAAGGACTTAAACACACAGATTAACAGGGTTATTAATCTCAGTGGAAACTTGATAGCCAGAAATATAAATACCATGAGGTCTGGTTTTAGTAGCTGCTTATTAAGTACTTATTATGTGCCAGGAGTATAAATGTATTCCCTTACTTAATCTTCACAACAATTCTGTAATATAAACACTCGTGTCAACATTTTCTAAAACAGAAATCAGAGGTTCAGGGACTTCCCTGGTGGTCCAGTGGCTAAGACTCTGCTCTCCCAGTGCAGGGCGACTGGGTTTGATCCCTGGTCAGGGAACTAGATCCCGCATGCTGCAACTACAGATCCCGCATGGCCACAACTAAAGATCCCCCATGCCACAACGAAGATCCCACATGCCAAGACTAAGACCCAGTGCAGCCAAATAAATATTAAAAAAAGAAAAAAAGGAAATCAGAGGTTCAGAGATGTTGAGTAACTTGCCCGAGTAAGTGGTGAAGCTAGGCTTTAAACCTACATCTGACTCCTAAACATTATATATTTATAAACATTATAAATATTTTTTAACATTATACCATATTGTCTGTGTTTTGTTTCTTGCATAGAAGAAAATAAGAGAGGAGAAAAACACAGCTGCTAGACTCAAGAGTGAGGGGAAAGGGAACTATTTATTATGCTTTTGATCTTCTCCAATACACATGGGGCAGGACTGTTCCAGGATGGCAGTTAGGTTAATTCTGTTTGCTTTTTTTTCTTGGCCCCTAGGCTGGAAGTGGCTTCTGACCACCCCAGCGGCCAGTGGCACCTGACAGTATGTGGCGCGGTAGCAACAGTATCTGGTCGCACAGCCTTCCTCCAGAAGGCCTACCCACAGCCTGCTCTCCTTCACACAGGCAGAATGAAAGCATCAGCATTCCCAGACCATGACGCTTGCCAAGAACTCAAATGCTTATTCAACAGAACAAATATGGTTGAAGAGAGTTTATGATCTGATTATGTGTGTAGGCATCGCAGCTGCCCCAGCACCCTTGATGATCTGTGCTAATGGGAGGAGTTGGGACCCGGTGTGACACCCACACCACTTGCACTTGAGGGGTTTTATTTGGCTCGGGAAGAGTGAGGTCAAGAAATGTTAACTTAGGGCTCCTCCTGGGCTTCAGGGAGTCCCTGAAATTCTATGCAAACTTTGTGTGTATATGGATGAGGGGCTTTAACTGTTGTCAGATTTTCAAAGGGGACCCTGACCCCCAAAGATTAACAATCATTACTTTGAGACTAATTCAGATAATGCTTTGTTGATTTAATATTAACTGGAGCTAATTTAAAATTAGTTTACCTTTCTGTTTGGCTATCTAGGTGGTGGGAAAATGTTAAGTACAGTGAAAAATGTGTCATTCATGGGCTTCCCTGCTGGCGCAGTGGTTGGGAGTCCGCCTGCCGATGCAGGGGACACAGGTTCGTGCCCCGGTCCGGGAAGATCCCACATGCGCGGAGCGGCTGGGCCCGTGAGCCATGGCTGCTGAGCCTGTGCGTCCGGAGCCTGTGCTCCGCAACGGGAGAGGCCACAACAGTGAGAGGCCCGCGTACCACAAGAAAAAAAAAAACGTGTCATTCATTAACCGGTGGTAGTTTAATCCAGCAGTGAAGAGCCCAGGGTCTGGAGCTTTGCTATTCTCTAGCACATGGTCTTGGGCAAGGAATTTAAACTCTCTGAGCTTCAGTTTCGTCCTCTGTAGAATGGGTGGATAACTACAGTTCTACCTCATGATGTTATTATGAGGGTTAAGCAAGGTAATAAACATAAAGTCTTTAGCACTACCTAAGGTTAGTAGAACTAACCATTATTATTATTTGTTCTATTATTTCTTATTTAACCAAGTGGAATCATTATTGGTGGCAGAGTCTCAGTGGCAAGAAGATGTGAAAGTTGTCCTTCCAATTAACCCACATGCTCAGAACAGGCTGGGTCCTCCCACGTGATCCCTCCTTTCTCCTCCCAGATCATTTAAAGCTGGCAGGGCTTCCCTGGTGGCGCAGTGGTTGAGAATCCGCCTGCCAATGCAGGGGACGCGGGTTCGTGCCCCGGTCCGGGAAGATCCCACATGCCGCGGAGCGGCTGGGCCCGTGAGCCATGGCCGCTGAGCCTGCGCGTCCGGAGCCTGTGCTCTGCAACGGGAGAGGCCACAGCAGTGAGAGGCCCGTGTACCGCAAAAAAAAAAAAATAAATAAAAAATAAATAAATAAAGCTGGCATAGTCTTAAGGCCAGTTCAAGAAACACCTTCTCAGTATCTCCCAGCACATTGCCTATTCCAGCCTGGTTTATCTCTTTCTTTTTTTTTAATTTTTAAAATTGAAGTGTAGTTGATGTACAATATCATATACATTACAGGTGTACAATATAGTGATTCACAATTTTTAAGATTATACTCCACTTATAGTTATTATAAACTATTGGCTATATTTCCTCTGTTGTACAAAATATACTTGTAGCTTATTTTATATATAATTGTTTTTATCTCTTACTCCTATACTGCCCCTTCCTCCTCCCTCTCCCCACTGGTAACCACTAAATATCTCTGTATCTCTGAGTCTGCTTCCTTTTTTGTATATTCACTAGTTTGTTGTATTTTTTTAGATTCCATGTACAAGTGATATCATACAGTATGTCTTTCTCTGACTTATTTCATTTGGCATAATGCCCTCCAAGTCCATCCATGTTGCTGCAAATGGCAAAAATTCATCCTTTTTTATGGCCAAGTAGTATTCCATTGTATACATATACCACATCTTCTTTATCCATTCGTCTGTTGACAGACACTTAGTTTGTTTCCATGTCTTGCAAATTGTAAATAATGCTATTATGAACATTGGGGTGCATGTATCTTTTTGAATTAGTGTTTTTGCTTTTTTTGGATATATACCCAGGAGTGGAATTGCTGGGTCATATAGTAGTTCTATTTTTAGTTTTCTGAGAAAACTCCATACTGTTTTCCACAGTCCATTTTAACCATTTTAAGTGTGTGATTCAGTGGCATTAGGTACATTCTCATTGTTGCGCAACCATCATCACTATTTCATATCCAGAGCTTTTTCATCACTCCAAACGGATACTCTGTAACCATTAAACAATAACTCCCCTTTGCCCCCTTCCTCCAGCCCCTGGTAACCACCATTCTACTTTCTGTCTGTGAATCTGACTATTCTAGGTAACTCGTATATTGCGGAATCAGACATTTATCCTTTTGTGTCTGACTTATTCCACTTGGCATAATGTTTCCAAGGTCATTCACATTGCAGCATGTATCAGAATTTCATTCCTTTTTAAGGCTGAATAGTGGTTCCATTAATGTATATATCTCATTTTGTTTATCCATGCATTTGCTGATGAATATTTGGGTTGTTTCCACCTTTTGGCTATTGTGAATAATACTGTGATGAGCATTGGTGTACAAAATCTGTCTGAGTCTCTGTTTTCAATTCTTTTAGGTATTTACCTAGAATTGCTGGATCATATAATAATGCTAGTATCCAGAGACCTGACCTTGGGTCTTCATTGTGTCCAAAGATCTATTTACTAATGGTATGGGACAGGGAGCTGTTCTTCTATCTCTGCATCCTCAGCAGCTATGCAAATTAGGCTGCCTGTGATCCACCAATATAATGGTACCTTGTGTTTCCACTGAGCATTTACGTTGTACTAGTTTCTGTGTTGAGTATAGTGTCTTTTGCATGACTCTGTGAGGTAGATTTGATTACTATCCCTCTTTTATAGATTAGGAAACTGAGGCATGGGGGTGTTTTAATTAATTAATTTATTTATTTACTTATATTTTTGGCTGTGTTGGGTCTTTGTCACTGCGTGAGGGCTTTTCTCTTGTTGTGGCGAGCGGGGGCTACTCTTTGTTGCGGTGCACGGGGCTTCTCATTGCGGTGGTTTCTCTTGTTGCCGAGCACAGGCTCCAGGCGTGTGGGCTTCAGTAGTTGTGGCACACAGGCTCAGTAGTTGTGGCGCATGGGCTTAGTTGCTCTGCAGCATGTGGGATCTTCCCGGACCAGGGATTGAACCCGTGTCCCCTGCATTGGCAGGCGGATTTCTAACCACTGTGCCACCAGGGAAGCCCATGGGGGTGTTTTATAACTCTCCAAGGGCACTAGGATTGCAGATTCTGAGCTAGGATTTGAACCTGGACAACATCATGGTAGCTCCCATATGTTTAACCTGTATGCAATTCTGCTTTTTCAAATGGAGTGACCATTAAATTAGTCAGCCAGGACTGAATTTATTTGCCTAGGAGAAATAAACAGCTTATGTGGGATAATTACAATGAAAATCAAAGATATAAGTGAAAAAGCTAATGTAAGAAGCCTCTGTGGTTTAACAGGACCTCTGTTGGGAGCTCCCTTCTATATCTGTGTTAAAATTTTTTTCTTAGCCTTTGTATATGAGAGAGGCCTTGTATGCTGTGTAGAGGAGCTAGTTTGCTTTCTATTTGGAAGCATAAATCCTCGATTCTACGAAGTTTTTAAGGGTAACCTAGCAGACCTACCGAAATGTACTCTAGGGTGTTGAAATTTTCAATGAAATGTATCACTAGATGGCAGTATAAATCAATTTTTAAAAATCCAACTGCTTTCTAACTCTGTATAGTAAATTAAGCTCTAGGAAAGCACCATCATTTTTGACAAGATCAGGGCAACTGTATTTAATTCAAAATGGGTTTTAATCACCTAGAAGAGAATTCACAAGCTTTTTAAAGTTAAAAGACCTGAAAAGTGTAAAGGCTTTTATAAGGAAAGCTGCTTCTAAAGTTTTAGAAATTCCTGCTTTGGAGGAAGACAAAGTTTTACGTAAATGTTTTGACTTGAGAAAGTGCATCAGTAAGGTAACATCACATCCACATACTTCTGGAATTCTTTCAGTCGGCCATCTTGGTTTGGATAAGAAGCAGCCTTTAGTCCATAATTGAAAATACAGCTGTCAATTTAGTCCTTGGGGAAGTTCCTTTCAGTTAATGCCAGAGAAAAAGCCAGTATTTAAGTAATTCAGGAAGCTAGAATTGACCCACAGGTTGGTTTGATATCTGAGTCCCTGGGCCTATCGACTTGTGGCTGAGATAATGAAATAGATCTCACCCATTAGAAGGGAATTCCCAGCTTTTTACTTGAGAGAGTGCATGGCAGGCAGTGAGAAGAGAGGTAAATGCATTTTCTCATCTCAGTTCACCGAGGTTTGACTCTCACAAGATGAGAATTTTAATGATCTAACTGTTACCCTGCCTAGGAGAGAGAATTAATGTTTCATTTCAGAGAAGCCCTGGAGTCAAAATGGAAAACTAACTTAGAAATGGCTTCTTTCTTTTTTTTCTCTCCAGCTGTCATATGTAAATTATAGTCTCTTTTAGAAAGTTCACAGGGAACCAGCATCAAAGAAGTGGAATCCAGCCAATCCCTCCAAGAAACTGAAATTTCAGGACATGGCTTTCGAAAGGCAAACACAGGCTGACTCCTGCCCACAGACCATCAAGAGCCAAGGTGTATCTGAAAGCCATTGTCAAAACACGTAGTGAGGACACCCATGGTCAAGAACATCTTATGACTTTATGGGCAAATCATTTAATCTCTCTGAGCCTCAGATTCCACATCTGTTAAATGGGCATAATAATAGCTCACAAGGGTGTGGTGAGGGCAAATGAGATAATGCATGTGAAAGCACTTGTAAGCTATACGGTGCCATCCATATATTGGCTATTACTGCTTTTGACATGTCAGCCCACCCAACCCTATTGTCACCCTTCCTCCCTTCCCCCGACACACACACACACACACACACACACACACACACACACACTAATGTAGACTGAGCATTGTCTTTGTTTTCTAATGCCCCACACCCATCAATCTTCACCTCTTACTCTCCATTTACACAACCAGAAAAATCTCCTACATGGACTTTCTGCTTCTAACCTAGCCTTGCTTGACTCAATCCTGCTCACTGCTGAAGAAATAATCCTGTTAAAAACTCACTTTGATTATGTATCTTTCCCCTATTCCAAAACTTTCAATGGTTTCCTATTGTCTGCAGAATAAAGTCCAAACTTCAAAGTAGCTGAAATGAAAAGCCATTGACAATCTGGCTCTTGGACCTAAATAACATCAATGAGAGGACCACACGGAAATCAGAATGTAAGTGTTAGTGCTGATAAATGCTACATCGGAGGATAGGTGATTTGGCCACAAGCGTTTGCCAGCAATTTTTTCTTCCTCCTCCTTCAATCTTGACCTTGAGAAAGTCCATCTGAGGCTTGCCTTCCTCTCTGGGGTCATTTTAAGTGAACCTCCCCCAACTTTCTATGCATTCTAGCCTCCACAAGTTTCCTGTACTCACTCACCTGTCCTGGAGCATGATCTACCATGATATTTATAATAGTTTACTTTCTGAGAGTTTGCTTTCTTGATGGAAGTCAGAAACTCATAACCCACTGGCGGAACCTAACTCCTAGATGTATTTTTGATCCTCACAATGTTGATCTGCACTGTGTTGAACAATGTACCAACTTATTGGACAACTGATATTATAAAAAATTCCATCTTATCTTGAGAAAGTCAAAAAGCTAGCAACCAATCCTAGTCTCTCAGATTCAAATAGCTATGACTGACTTCTTGTAAAAGTTGTCTATATTGCTGCCTCCACCTCCTCAATTTCAACTCTTTTCCCTAATTCACTGCTCATATTTTATTTCTATTATTTCACAAAGACTGTTCGTGTCAATGACACCAGTTACCCCCGTAATTTCCAAATCCAGTGGTCTCCTCTCTGCTTTGTCTTACCTGACCTTTCAGCAGTACTTGACACTTAATTACTCTTTGCTTCTTGAAATACTTTTTCCCCAGTACTTGGCTTCCATTATACCCCATGTCGTGGGTTCCTCTTAGTCTTCTTTGCTGGCTCCTGTCCTTTGCCCCACTTTTTTTTGTTTTTTTTTTAAAAGATGAGTTCAGTTTTGGGGCTTCCCTGATGGCACAGTGGTTAAGAATCTGCCTGCCAATGCAGGGGACATGGGTTCAATCCCTGGTCTGGGAAGATCCCACATGCCGCGGAGCAACTAAGCCCGTGCGCCACGACTGCTGAGCTTGTGCTCTAGAGCCTGCGAGCCACAACTACTGAAGCCCACGTGCCTAGAGCCCATGCTCCACAACAAGAGAAGCCACTGCAATGAGAAGCCCGTGCACCACAATGAAGAGTAGCCCCCGCTTGCCGCAACTAGAGAAAGCCTGTGTGCAGCAACGAAGACCCAATGCAGCCAAAAATAAAAATAAATAAATAAATAGTTAAAATGATACTTAAAAAAATAGACTTACAAAAACTAGTCTTTAAAAAAAAGATGAGTTCAGTTTTTTAAAAAATATTTATTTATTTTTGGCTGCATCGGGTCTTAGTTGTGGCATGCAGGATCTTTCACTGTGGTACACAGGCTCTTCATTGGAGCATGCAGGCTCCTCTCTAGCTGTGGCACATGGGCTCTAGAGCGTGTGGGCTCTCTAGTTGTGGCATGTGGGCTCTCTAGTTGTGGCGTGCAGGCTCAGTAGTTGTGGCACGCGGGCTTGGTTGCCCTGCAGCCATGTGGGATCTTAGTTCCCCACCCAGGGATCGAACCATGTCCCCTGCATTGGAAGGTGGATTCTTAACCACTGGACCACCAGGGAAGCCCCTCTGCCCCACTTCTAAAGTCGGCGTGGTGTGGGCTTGGTCAGGGTCCTCTTCTCTATTTGTATAGTATTCCTAAATGATCATATCCAGTCTCAGAGCTTTAAAAGTCATCTATTTGCCATGTCTACTAAATTTGTTTTGTTTTGTTTTGTTTTCTACCCTGGACTTCTCCCTAGGAGTCCACATGTCTACATCTAACTGCCTATCTAACTTGCCATCTCCTCTTGAATTTTTATATGCCTCTTGAACTTACACCTCACAGAAAAGAGTTTTTGGATTTCCATCTCCCAAACCTCTTCCTCCTCCTCTTCTTCCTATGTCAGTGAATGGCACCACCACCTGCTCTCAGAAGAAAAAAATCAGTCGCTCTCTTTCCTCATCTTCCACTTTCAATCCATCAGCAAGTCTCCTATTCCCCCAACACATATCTTTACTAGATGCTATGACGTTCCCCTCAGAGGGGACTAGGGGACGTACGCCCACAGCTGCTGGATGTGTTGCCAACTCACAGCCACGCTGCCCTCTCTGGAAATCGCCCTCACCTGAAGAGAGCCACCACACTCAAGGCCACACCCCTTTCCTGGGGGTAAGCAAGCCATGTACGGTGACGGACGCTTGAGGCCCGACTCCTGAAACAGGATGACTCTGCTGAGGTCTTCACCGAGACTGCATCACAGCCCAACTTCCCCTTCTGACCATCCTTCTCCCTTCCTTTCCCTTTACTTCCCTGTCAAGGGTGTTGATGCCAAGAGCCCTGATTAATACACTTATTTCACCCTGATCTTTCTCAGAGTCAGCTTCCCAGGAAACCCAATCTGCAACATCCCAAATTTATCCACCTCTTTCCATCTTCACTGACTCTTCTAGTTGAAGCCACCACCTTCTCTTACCTTGACTACTGCAATAGCCTTCCCCCAATGCCCCTGCTTCTACTGTCTGTTTTCCTCACAACTGTCAAGTTACCTTTTAACATATTCAATTTGTTTTATCTTATTTCATTAGATAATATTTGATATAAAAAGGTGATATATATGTATGTTTTGAACCTTTAATAAAAGTGAAAAATGAATGCAAAAAGAACACAATGCAGAAAACTTAGTATGAATGTTATTCTCACTAGATGTTCAAATCTGGTATAGCACAAGTTGTGTTTATACTATTTTGCATTTTTACAAACTTAAATCACTTTGGCTCATATACTTGCTATAAAGTGTTGGCAACAAAATTCTTCAGATTCACATTGTTTGGCCGCATTATTTCTAATAGATATAGATTTACTTCCAGTTTAAGAGAAAATAATATTTACTGTTTGTGCATGGTCAAGTATATTTTAAAGATTCAGTTAGTGATTTCATCTAAAAACTTTTTTCTTAAAATGCTGACATCTTGACATCTTCATTGAAATATATCTATATATATGCATACATTCCACTCAGTTAAGATCTGGAACTACTGAAATTGCCTGTACACCTTTCCTTGATTATAATCCCTCCCAACTCTCCAGAAGTAATCACAATCATGAGATTTGTTTTTATAATTTCTGCACTTACAACTTTATAGTTTTACCATATAGATATTTATCACTAAACAGTTTAGTTTTTCTTTGTTTTTGAGATTTATAAAAATGGAGCCATACTGTATCTGCTGTTTTTTTTCCCACTCAAAAGTATATATCTAATATAATATAATCATTTATGTTGATATTTGTAACTTAAGTTTATTCATTTCCATACTTATAGTAGTATTAATCAATTTAATAAGTTAATTATCTACATAAATAAATCCACAATTTATTTATCTATTCTCTGTTGATAAATATTTGTATCTTCCATTTTTGTACATGTTTTTTGGTGCTTATGGGCAAGAATTTCTCAAGCGTATATACCTAGAAATAGAATTGATGAATTTAGTGTATGCAAATGCTCAATTTTACAAGATAATGCCAAATTATTTTTCAAAGTGATTATACCAAATTTTACTTTTACTAAGAGTATAAGAAACCCAGGGCTTCCCTGGTGGCGCAGTGGCTGAGAGTCCGCCTGCCGATGCAGGGGACACGGGTTCGTGCCCCAGTCCGGGAGGATCCCACATGCCGTGGAGCGGCTGGGCCCGTGAGCCATGGCCGCTGAGCCTGCGCGTCCGGAGCCTGTGCTCCGCAACGGGAGAGGCCATGACAGTGAGAGGCCCGCATACCGAGAAAAAAAAAAAAAAAAAAAAAAAAAGAAACCCTATTGCTGTAAATCATACTAGTGCTTTAAATTTATGCCAATAAAATGGACATTATCATTGTACAATTAATTTACATTTTTAAATTACTAATGAAGTTGAGTACCTTTTCATATGTCTGCCATTTGTTTCCTTTTCTATTAAATTCCTGTACATATCTTTTGTTTGTTTTTTCCTTTTTTTTTTTTTTTGGCTTTTAGGAAATTGATTTTCAAGAGTTCTTATATATTCTGTATTGTTATCCTTTACCAGTAATAAAGTTAACAAATATTTTCTCCCAGTTTGTGGCTTTTAGCTTTCTTTATGGAATATTTTCATGAACAGAAGTCTTTTATTTTAATCTAGTTGACTTCATTATTTCCTTTATGATTTCTGTGTTTTGTTCAATAAATCTTTCCATTTTCTTAGGTTATATTTTCTTCTAAAAGTTAAATTTTTGCTTTTCACAGTTAAGTCCTTAATTCATATGAAGTAGATTTTTGTGTACAATGTAAGTAGGTATCTAATTGCTCTTTTTTTCCCAAGGGGTTAACTGTGAGGAACTGTGAAGGGTCTGAGATTTATCCTACTTGCAAATAAGCTGGCCTGCCACAGTCTCATTCATGCTGGCAGAACACACGAGACTCCTGGGTCACAGACCAAGGATGGCATCTGTGACTCATAGCATAGCAAGCAGCATGTTGGTGTTGGTTCCCCTTGCCGTTGTTTCCAGACAGAGGGCTATGAGAAGAGAGCTGGGTGGTAACTGCAGTCCAGTGGGTTATATTACAGGAGAGGACACTGACCTTAGGGAACCTGCATCTTTTATAATGGGCAATGAGTCAGCCTGATCTGTTCCCCAGAGGGAGACATTATCTTTTTAGAGAACAATAAAATATCTACTCTCTTGCTCTGGAGGGAAACCCTGTCTCTATCCTCCCAGGCTGTTAGCTATATGAAGAGTCTTGAAAAGATAGTTTGGAATAAAAGCAGTCAGTGTCGCTGCACACAAGACCTTCAGAAACACAAGAGGCTCATGTAGAATTGTCTCCCAACAACAACCAATTTGGGGAAAATCAGATCTTAATGCTCATCAGTTTTCCTATCAGTAAATATAGTATATCTCTATATTAAAAAATATTTTCTTTCAAGTCTTTCACTGAAGTTTTTTTTTTTTTCCATAAAGGTACTATACATATTTTGCTAGATGTATTCCTGGGTATCATGAGTTAAAAATATATTGTTTTGAAATTATGTTTTCTAATTGCTTGCTGTGTGATGGAGAAATACAGCTTCTTAAAAAACTTTTAAAAACTTCTAAATTGTAAAGTAAAGCATAGAAACAGAACACTAAATGAAACAAATGTAGAGCTTAGTGGATACACGGTAGCCACTATCCAGGTCAAGAAACAACTTTTCCTGTCATCTCAGAAGTCCCTCTATATGCCCCATACAGTTCACAGTCCCCTCTGTTCCCCCAGATAACCGCTATCCTGTCTTTCAAAGCAATCTCTCCCTTGCATTTTTTTAACGCTACAATTTAATCTTGCCTCTGTTTTTTTTTTTTTTTTAAACACCTTGTTATGTCTTTTAAGTCTCTTTTAATCTACGGATTCTCCCTCCATCCTTTCTCTTCCCTACACGTCATCTGTTGCAAACTCAGTCTGTTGGACACAGAGTTCTACAGTGTGGATTTTGCTGATTGAACTCATGTTATAGTCCATCATGTTCCTGTGCCCTCTGTATTTCTTAGAAATTGGCAGCTTGATCCAGATGCTACATCAGGCTCAGGTTTTATCCATTTATGTTCTTTTTTCAGGAAGTCTGGTTTTCACTCTTTTAAAAAAATATTAGCAGCCATTGATACTCAGTGTTTAGACTCATTAATTCATTGTTGGTTGCAAAAAGATGATATTCTATTTCTACCATTTTGCTTTCATGTATTACTTTGAATAATTGTATGAGATGCTTCCCTTTGCCTACTAGTTCATTATCCATGGAACAGTTTACACAGAAAAGGCAGAAAAAAATGCTTGAGTTTTTCCCTTTTACTTCCCCAGCTTTTTTTTTTTTTTTAGAAATGTGATGTTTATATTTTGATCTTAAATCTAGTCATTTAATTAATTACTTATAGATTCTAATAATTTTTACCTGTATCTTTTATGAGAGTAATTATAATCATAAAATGATGATAGTTTCATTTTTCTTTTCATATTCTTATCCCTTTTACTTCTATTTCTTGTTTTACTCAGCTGGCGAAGATTATGCAGTATCAACAAAGGTACTGATGGTGGGCTTATCTGTCTTGTTCTTTATTTTAAGGGACTACTTTTTACCTGTCATAATTCCAAGTAAAAGTATATTGTTTGATAGAAATTGTTTCTTAGGAAAAGGAAAATTGTCCTCATTCCTACTTTTGTAAAAATTCTTATTATCATATATGGGTTTTAAGTTTTATCAAATGATTTTTTTTTGCATTTATAAGGCAGTCATATGGTTTTTATTTTTTAGCCTCTTCTCTTAATGTGGTGATTTGAATAGATATATTTTAGAATGCTGTTCCTATTAGGATACAGAGGGGCCTGTAGTTTTCCTTTTTCAAACTGTCCTCAGAATGAGCTGTAGAACCATTGCTTCTTTCTATTCTCTGGATAATTGTGTACTAGATTTAAATAATCTGTTCATTGAAAGTTTGATAGTTATTTTCTTTGTGGGATATTAACATTTAAAAAAAGTTGAGGTGTAGCATATAAGGAACTTTTTATTTTTAATTTTTCTGTGTCCTTATGTTTTATATGTCTCTTGTAAACAGCATATTGATGGGTTTTTAAAAATCCAGTCTCAAAATCTCTCTTACTAATTTAAATCTACTTCTGTTTATTATGTTATCTAATTTGGTTTTATTTTTTTCTGTCTTACATTGTGCATTTTATTTGTTCTGCTTTTTCTACTTTTTTGTATTTTGGGGAGGGCCTTCTTTTGTACTTATTTAGTGTTTTTTTCTTTCTTATTCCACTTCCCCTCATTGTTTTGAAACTATATCTTCTACTGTTTACTTAAAATTTTTATCACTTATTTTTAACTTTCTAAAAACAGCACAGAGAATACTATATAGTGTATCCATTTTAGAGTTATATTACCTGGGTTTGAACCCAGCTCTTTGCTTATTAGCTGTGTGACCTTGGGTAAATTATTTAAACTCTGTACCACTTCTTTTATCTGTAAACTGAGGATAACTATAGTATCTAACTCAGAAGGTTGTTATAAGGGTTAAGTGAGTTATTACATGTATCTGGTGTATTTAAACAATCAGTTGTGAGCTACTATTCATCTATATCTCAACTCTCTTCCCAATTAATACACATTTCTTAAACTCTGATGATCTCATCCTAATTTACCTGTTATTGTTACCCAGTATTTTAGTTGTCTTTTTTATTCCACATATTAATGTCTTATTATTAATTTGTACAATGTTTGCTTAGATTTATTCACATGTCCCAAATTCTTTGCTCTCTATTCCTTTTTGAAACTCAAACCTTACTTCTTTTTAAGAAAATTAATTAATTATATTTATTTTTGGCTGCACGCAGGCTTTCTCTAGTTGCGGCGAGCGTGGGCTACTCTTCATTGCGGTGCGCAGGCTTCTCATTGCAGTGGCTTCTCTTGTTGTGGAGCACAGGCTCTAGGCACACGGGCTTCAGTAGTTGTAAGCTCACGGGCTCAGTCATTGTGGCTCGCAGGCTCTAGAGCTCAGGCTCAACAGTTGTAGAGCACGGGCTTAGTTGCTCTGTGGCATATGGGATCTTCGCAGACCAGTGCTTGAACCCATGTCCCCTGCATTGGCAGGCAGATTCTTAACCACCGCGCCACCAGGGAAGTCCCTCAAACCATACTTCTTGACTCATTTTCAGAAGTTTTATTTGTGTTGGTCTATTGCTAGTAAATCCCCTTAGGTTTCGTTTACCTGAAAATGACTGTATTCCATCTTTGGTCTTAAAAAAGAGTTTTGCTATATAATATTGTACATCAACTATAATTTTTTAAAGAACAGTTAATTAGAAAAACGAGTTTTGCTGAAACACAGTTTCAGACTGACAATTATTTTACTTCAGCACTTTGAATATATTATGCTGTCTCTGGTATTTATTATCAGTCTAGAAATTGTTCTTTTGTAGGTGGTATACATTTCTCTTTGGTTACTTTTATGGTAGTTCCTCTAACTTTGGACTACACTTTTACTGTCATGATTGAATTTACTTTTCATTTATCTTGCTTGATATCTATCATGCTTCCTATATGTGTGGACTCATATCGTTCATCATTTATGGAAAATTTTCAATTTCTATTCAAATATTGTCTTTCCATTAATTTATTTCTCCTAGTGGAACTCTGATTAGACACATATATCTTCCCTGATTCTTAGCCCCTTTCCATTTTCCAAACCTTTGGCTTTCTGTATTTCATTCTGGGAAATTTCTTTAGATTTGTTTTCTAGTTCACAACTTTCCTCTTCTATTACACCTAATTTATATTTAATTTACAAATCATATTTTAAATTTCAGGGATCATATTTTTCAATTCTAAGCATTTTGTTTCAAATCTATCTTGTTGTATATAATGGATTCTTTATATATATATATATATATATATATATATATATATATATATTTTTTTTTTTTTTTTTTTTTTTTTGCGTTACACAGGTCTCTCATTGTTGTGGCCTCTCCCGTTGCAGAGCATAGACTCCGGATGTGCAGGCTCAGCGACCATGGCTCACGGGCCCAGCCGCTCTGCGGCACGTGGGATCCTCCCGGACCGGGGCACGAACCCGTGTCCCCTGCATCGGCAGGCGGACTCTCAACCACTGTGCCACCAGGGAAGCCCTATATTTTTTACTTTTTAGAAATCACCTTTATTTCTTTTACATATAAAACATGATCATATATATTCTCTATCTAGTAATTCCAACATCTAAAATCTCTGGGACAATAAATCTGTTAATTATTTCTGATGATTCTGTCTCATGGTTTATTTGTGTGTTTAGTAATTTTAATATTGTGAGCACTTACTTTGTTGCACATAATTGGTGAGATCTGTGTGCCTGAGATCTGCCAGCTACCAGTGCTCTAGCAAGTTCTTTGATTTCTTGGTTTGGAGTTTCTTTGATCACAAGGAGAGTGTAAGATTGATTTCCAGACTAGAGGGTGCCAGTTTCATGGGTTAAAAATTTCAGAGGGTGACTCTTCCTCTTTTTCTTTTTCACCCTATCTAGAATCAGTGTGGAGACAGACTTCTTGATAAGCTTCTTTGGTTTGCTAGCATGAATATTCTTCCTAGGCCACCCTTGTCTAAGTTTATGGCCCTCTTTAAATGTCCTGGTCTAGGGTGAGATTCTCAAATTTAGCTCATCTACTTCCAGTGGCCCAAGGCTTAGCCTCCTCCCATTCCCTACTGTGATATATGGATTTTGCATTTGCTTACACTGCATGCTACCTTTTACGCTTTTTCTTTTTTATGACTTTGGGATTTCTCTTACTTCCTTGCAAGCCAAGCTGTGTATTAAAAATAAGCTCATTGTAACAAAAATAAACAAATGGGACGTAATTAAAGTTAAAAGTTTTTGCACAACAAAGGAAACCATAAACAAAACAGAAAGACAACATATGGAATGGGAGAAAATACTTGCAAATGAAGTGACCCACAGGGATTAATCTCCCAAACATACAAATAGCTCATGCAGCTCAATATCAAAACAACAAACAACCCAATCATAAAATGGGTGGAAGGACTAAATAGACATTTCTCCAAAGAAGACATACAGATGGCCAACAGGCACATGAAAAGATGCTCAACATTGCTAATTATCAGCGAAATGCAAATCAAAACTACAATGAGGTATCACCTCACACCAGTCAGAATGGCCATCATCAAGAAGTCTACAAGCAATAAATGCTGGAGAGGGTGTGGAGAAAAGGGAACCCTCTTGCACTGTTGGTGGGAATGTAAACTGGTACAGCCAGTATGGAGAAGAGTATGGAGCTTCCTTAAAACACTAACAATAGAGCTACCATTTGATCCAGCAATTGTACTGCTGGGCATATATCTGGAGAAAACAATAATTCAAAAAGATACACACACCCCAATGTTCATTGCAGCACTATTTACAATAGCCAAGACACGGAAGCAACCTAAATGTCCATTGACAGATGAATGGATAAATAAGATGTGGTACATATATACAATGGAATATTACTCAGCCATAAAAAAGAATGAAATAATGCCATTTGTGGCAACATGGTTAGACATAGAGATTACCGTACTAAGTGAAGTAAGTCAGACAGAGAAAGGCAAATGTCATATGATATCACTTATATGTGGAATGTAAAAAAAAAAATGATACAAATGAACTTATTTACAAAACAGAAACAGACTCACAGACTTAGAAAAGAAACTTATGGTTACCAAAGGGGAAAGTGGGGGGAGGGATAAACTAGGAAGTTGGGATTAACATACATAACCTACTATATATAAAATAATCAACAAGCACCTACTATATAGCACAGGGAACTCTACTCAATACTCTGCAATAACCTATACAGAAAAAGAAACTGAAAAACAATAGATATGTGAATATGTGTAACTAAATCACTTTGCTGTACACCCAAAATACAACATTGAAAATCAACTATATTCCAATACGAAATAAAAAATTTTTAAAAGTTAAAATAAGCTCATTGTAATTTATCCAAGACCTGGTAGAATAGTGTGAGGAAGGCTTTTTAGAGTACCTAGGTCATACTGCTAGAAGCAGAAGCCAAGAGTAATCTTTTAAGAATGTAAGATGGTTTCCATCTCTCTCCTATTAAGACCCTCAAATGGCTTTCTCTAACACTTAAAAAATGTACCATCCATTCTGGCCTACCAAACCGGAAGCTAGTTCCTGGCACAGCTCACATCCCCTCCCTGCCACCTCGCTGCTCCTCACGAGTAGTGACCCTATTCCTGCCTTAGAGCCATTACACTAGTGGCTCCCCCTGGCTGGTTTGTTCTTATCATTCAGGTCTCACTTTAAATGCCACCTTTTCAGAGCGGTCTTCCTTGATTCACCTCCCTACTTCTGCATCTCATCACCATGTTTTAATTCCCTTTAGGGTACCTATTATCATTAACTGACATTTTCCCATTTATTATCTCTTTTCCTACTAGAACATGAGACCTACAAGAGCAGGAACCTTGTTTGTCTGGTTTACCACTATCCTCCCAGGGTTTAGAACAGTTCCTGGCACACAGCAGCGACTCAGTGCATATTTGGTGAATGATTAGAGCTGAGTATTGGCAACGGCATCTCTTTAGACAAGACCTAGGCTCTCCAGTGCTCCACAGTGCCCACGACTTCCTATTATCTCCCCATCCCAGCTTGCTTTGCTCTGGTAATTTACTTATCTCCCTGGCTCCGGAAGGTACTGAGTTTTCAATCCTTACCCATAAATGTTACTCTATCTTCGACATTTTGAGAGCAGAGGCTGTGTTTTACGTTTCTTTTCTTCTTCAATGTCTTGCCTATAGTAGGAGAGAAGGAATTAAAATTCTTTGACTATCTCCTACAAGTCAAGCACCAGCACAGCACTATACCTTAATTTATAGCCTCACAACACCACTATGGGGCACAGGCATCACTATTTGTGTTCATTTAATAGGTGAGGACATTGAGGCTTAGAGTTGTTTAGGGTCATACAGTAAATGAAGGATCTGGCATTGGGACCTACCCAGACAACACATACTCAGTATGAACTACTGTGAAAGGGCTGCTCATGTCTGAGGAACAGGTGGCTGTTTTCAATATGCAAAAGTCGAGATGGAGCAATTAATTGGATGTTTCAGAATATTTCATGTCAGGTTTTACTTAACAGTCTGGCTATTCATTTATCACTTTCATTCCACTGAGTCTATAAAGATTTAGCTTGAGGTGTGTCTATACTTGGCGAGAAGAGGCTTTGAAGATGTTAATCGTGCTTCCCACATGATGTGGGTCCTGCACATCCAATAAGTGTCTGCTGTTGACAAATATGGAATCTGACAGGAAGGAGATTTTCCGAAGATAGTTATTTCAGTCAAATCATCACCTATCACTGGATCACTGGACAAAGACAGATGCCGAATATACCAAATGTGTACCACACCACCAAACAATCTTTTAAATAACAAAATCTTATTTTTATTTTTTACAGAAATTCAGATATTCCAACAAATTTCTTTATATCCTGGACCTTAAAAAAATTACACACAACTTTTGGATGCAATACAACAGAACAGAATGAGAAAGGGAGTCACTTTTTTTAAAAAAGATAAAAACATACTTCATATACTTAACATTTAGTGATTTACATGTGTATTACCTATGTACAAATGGTACATTGTCAATGACCCATCTTCAGAGCACTATGGGTATGCTACATTACACTTAGGTTGTATGGAAAGAATTTCTTAAAAACATTTGCATGTGGGTAGGAAGCACTTTTTCATTTTCATAAACACCACTATCAGTGTTGTAGGACTCCCAGTGGAATCTGTAATTTACATGGATTAGAGAAAGCCAATACCTTCTATTTTCATTACAGATAAAGTAGAGAGGTACCTCCCTTTAAATCAAAAATGAATTCTTGAAAAGTTGTGTGTAATTGAATTTAGTAAGCAGGGTGTTTTGAATGCAGTGGGAGAGTTAATATTTAAAGCAACAAATAACTCCCAGAACGGCTAATACTTTAGAGATAATAAGTATTCCCCTAATTTGGTTCTTTAGAAAATCCGTATCTTTGTGAATTGAGTTTCACATATTTGACTGTATATGTAATATACTTTTTGGCTGTTTGAAACATAATCTCATTTATGATGAAAAGATGTAGTACCAGAAACATTTGGCAAAACTAGGAGAGTGGTCCTAATAGAGACAGGGTAAGAGAAAACAACCATGATCTGTATCTTGCTTGATTCTTCTTGAATTATCCTCTGTCTGCTCTTCCAGGGATATATGCTAATTGGATCTTAATTTCGAGTCTAAAAAGGAAGGCATTCTACATATTCCTGTTTTCCGCTCAGGTATAGCAAGTGGTTTGGCTTACACTGATTACCCCACACATACATTTTAGCTTGTTTTCATTCTCAAGCAACTGGCTACTTCAATATTAAATATTTTTCTGTTGTTGCATGTTGGCAGGATATGTGGTGAGGGTGGTGGTGGGGGAAGCCTGGGAGCAAAAGATTGTTGAAGACGACTGATCATTTGTCACTACTTCTAAATGCCAACCAACTAAAAAAAAAAAAATGAGTTTTCTTGAAACCAACATTAGTAAACAAAAAGGCAACTTACTCCTATCAAGTTTCTTTGACCTGTATAAGTTTATATTCATTTATTTCTAAGGCTATTAAATTATTATTTATTTTGTTAGTACCACTTACTATCATTTAGAAATGGGTTTAATGGAATGGTGTTGTTTTTTTTTTTAATAAAAATGAGTGCCTGTCAGTAAGGGAAAGAACGGATATGGATTTCTGATGTTATGTGTGGCAAAGAAATAGAAGAAAAGAAGGTATTTTATATGCTATTTATAAAGTATATTAAATTCCTATGCATATATTAGGGAGAAATAGAAAAAGTGTTTATTTGATAGCAGCCTATACATTATATGTGAGCATCCAAGGTGAAAATGAGCTTTCTATATTTTTCAGAGTTCCTTGATGCTGTTTCCTGAAAGAGGGAAACCTATGTTGCTCGGGAAACTGTGATGTGAAGATGTACTTCCTGTAATATACAGCTTGATGGAGTAATAGTATATGTCAGAAACACTTTCTCATTAATAACGCGTACAGACAGATTAAACTGAACACAGACTTGGTAAAAAGTTTGAAGCGTTACATCTCTTAACCGAGTGGTTTTAACTAATGACACAGTGACATAAATGAACGGCAGACATGGGAACCAAAGGTCATGGCTCCTATGAAAACATTCACAGGCATTTTCTAAGATGCTTCCTCCATAACTGACGCTTGATCAGCTTCTTGGCTATTGAAATAGGAATAATTTAGGATGGACTGCCTTTTTTAAAATAATCTTTAAAGCTTTTTGTTTTCTGTTTGATTAAAAAAGGACAGTTTACAAACTTCGGTACATATATATTTTACATGTTAATTCTAGCACATTTATATTCCTTTTCTTTAAAATATTTCCTGAATGTGCTTTCTCATGAATATTATCTGCTCTTATTCAATGATAGTTTCCAATGAGCTGGTGTTTAATCCGTGATCACATCTCCTTCCAGAAAATCACTCCCATATCTGCCGATCTAGATTTAGAAGGTGCTTTGACAGTGGATGCTTCACTCTCGCCCATATCCATCTTGATACTCTGATCTCTCCCAAGCGTCTTCCTTCTCGATGTTGATGTACAAAAGCTGTTATTCAATTTGTTTAGCTGTTATTTGATTTGTTTTGTGCTCATTCTAGAGAATATTGGCTTAGCAGAACTGCAGAAGGGGGTAAGGGGTGGGGAAGAGAAAGACAAAAGAGAGAAAGAAGAAATGCATCATTTTCTGTCCTCAAGATTTTTGTGCATATTTGTCACGGAAAAACCACACCAAAAAATGGTTCAAATGCACTTTAGATCTGTTATCAAAAAAGACTGAAAAGTTTGAGGCTTCCGGTCCATTAAACAAACAGCACAGTCTTCCTGGTGAGGGGATCCCCTGATAACTCAGACATGCATATTCCCTATGTGTGGGTGAAGATTACAGGCTGCTTTGAAAGAGCAAGGAAGAATGCAAAATGATCCCAAGCATCACTGATTTTTCTGCCTGGCATAGAAAATGTCTCCTTGGGTATTTTCCTTTTCCTTCCAAGTTTTACTTTATCATCTAATCAACATTATAACAGCTACAAAAGGAATGATTATAAAGATGAATCATCCATGATCCAATCACCTTGAGACACGAACGGTTTTCTTCCCATGTCTCTGTCTATTTCTTATCTAAAATGTGCACTTATTTGGTACAGTAGGAATCACAGTATAGATGACATTTTTAACATTATATTAAAAACATTATATTTCCTGTGTTTCCACTCTGCATCATCAGCATCAGTTTCTCATGACTGCATAATATTCCATTCCATTCTCATTCCTCTCCAGTCCACACTCAATATTACATTCTCAATGATTTCACAAATGTCAGATATGTAGGTAGCTTTCTGTTTCTTTTGTTATTATCAAGAATGAATATCTTTGTATATAAAACTATTTGTTCTCTTAAATTCTTTCTTTAGGACAAATGCTCAGGGGATGGCTGCTTTTTCTTTTCTCGAACATATTAAGGACTGTGCCTATATTGATAGAGACCACAAAGAGTATGATCGACTCCCTTCTTTGGATGATTTTCATAGACTTTGGCACTGTTGACCAGAGCTTAAGGGCACGTTATATATTGTGAAGATGGGTCAGTGCACCTAGTTGGCCAGATTGGGGCTGAAAGAAAACAGCCTGTTGGGTTTTGCATCACAGAACACTTAGAAACACAAATTATAATAAAACAATTGGCCCATTATTCAGTTTTAGTCCTCGTTTCACATCTCAAGATAAGATTATGCTTTTTGAATAAGTACTAAGGAAACCTCTGAAAGAGTCTGTCGTTGTTTCTAGAATGTATCCCCTTGTTGTTTTCCAACATGTTTTAAAAAATTTTAATGCACTTTATGATTTTTAACGAACTTCTCTCAGTGAGAGAAGTTGCTTCAGTGTACCCAGACTACACAGGGGATAACTGAAATATGATCATGTCTTAATGATGATTAGTCTGTAATGATTCTTTGAGCTTGAATCATGCTGGCAGAGTGATTTCTTCAGAGAAGCAACATAAGCAAGCCATCCATGGATTTTACATAGTGCTACAGGCACTTCTGAACTTTGTGTGGTCTCTGTTGCCGTGTCATGGAGGTGCTCTTGCTTGATGGAATCCAAAGTTGGGCTTGTGGGTCCATGATTCCACTACTCCAGCATAATTCACTCACTCTGCATAATTTTCTATTTAAAATCGACAAAGCTGCATGCCTGGGTTTTTGAGTAAGATTTGTGAAAGGTGCTAGTGGGGGAGGGGGAGGAGGAGTGGGGTTGTAGGTGTAGGAAGGAGAACAGGGAAATGGGCGATGAAAAGTGGCCGTGCGTGTGGAAGAGAAGGTAGAGAAGGTAGTCCCGGGAAGTGCATTTCTCAGGACTACGTGTGATGTAGGGGTAGAGGGAGGCGAGAGGGAGTCTCCATTGTCTTAGGTTGGCAAATGAATATACCCCTGATTTCATGATAGAAAAGCCTGACGTGGTGTGAACCATTTGTTAGCATCTCGGAAACAGAGACTCCCTCTTCCTCTTTCCCCAGCTCTAAGCTGCCTGATTTGGCTTTATAACATCCCATTGGGCTGGGAAGAGAGCAAACAGGGGTGGAAGGGCTTTAGATCAGGGCTTTAGTTCTGACACCCAAGCCTGGGGAGAAGGGAGCTTCCTACAGGGTAGGCACCTCCCTGGGAAGATCCTGAGCCTTCTTTTTTTTTTTTTTTTTTTTTTTTTTTGCGGTACGCGGGCCTCTCACTGTTGTGGCCTCTCCCATTGCGGAGCGCAGGCTCCGGACGCGCAGGCTCAGCGGCCACGGCTCACGGGCTCAGCCGCTCCGCGGCACGTGGGATCTTCCCGGACCGGGGCACGAACCCGTGTCCCCTGCATCGGCAGGTGGACTCTCAACCATTGCGCCACCAGGGAAGCCCGATCCTGAGCCTTCTTGTAGGAAGGGAACCTCTGTGGCCAGTCTCACAGTTTCCTGTTTACGCCCCACCATCTGGGCCTATGGCGGAGGGGCAGATCAGGACAAGTCATTCAACACCAACCCTTCCTGGATCTGCTTTGCTCTTGGGTCACAGGTAGCCTCCGTGTAGCCAAATGCCTCACTGGATCCCTTGCTGTAATCTCACCGTCGATTACTCAGCCCTTCCTTCTTAAAGTTCTCTTCTTTGTTGACCACCGTCCATATTGGCACTATACTCCCCAACCCCAGCACTAACCTTGGGTGGGGAGGTGAGGAGTGAATGGGAAAAGAGAGAGTGAAGCCTGCAAGCCAGGCCTGGACTAGGGGAGGCAAGTGGGGCTCCTCGGGTATGAGATTTAAGGAGGCGCTCACCCTCAGGGTCATGCAAATGCAGGGCGAGGGCCTCCTTAAATTTTGCATGCTCAGCTCCTCATTTGCCTCCCCCTAGGCCCAGTCCTGCTGTGAGCACAGGCTACACTGTCAGGAGGCCTCCTGGGAAAGCTGGCTGGGCTGGGGTTACTCAGACACGGCTCCCACTGTGCTCCCACTGTGCATTCTTTCTTCCTAGTGCGGGACACCACCACGCAACAGGAACCCCGGGGCGTGTGAGAATTCTGCAGCCTGTGCTAGGCTAAAAGAACCAGCACCTGTGTTCCAGGGTTGATCAGAACACCAACACTCCTTATACAATACCAGGACAACACTTTGCCAAAGGAGTGCAATTAGAATTCTACAGCAATCACTTAAATGGCCTGCACAAAGACTTTTCCACCTGAAAGCTTGGAAGGGGCTAGCCCTTCAAACAGACGCGTGAAGCCAGCAGGTGGAATAGGATAAAGGGCAGGGTTTCCCTCTCCAGATGTTACTGTCACTCCTTCTGCTTAATAATTCTGAGACACCAGGGCCATCTGCGGAATTTGGTGGCAGCATTAGCATGGTTACACTGTGATCTTCGCTTTGTAAAACATTCTGCTTTTTTCAAAACTTTTGCTAACATTTCCCACGCGCCATGGATGTTGCAAAGCTCAGGGGAGGCGATTTAAAAGCTGTCATCTTCTCCCAGGTTTGTACAGAGCAGGGCTGAATAAATAAGTCATTCAATGCTGCTGTGGATCTTTGTTCAGCTGGGTTTGTCCTTGTAACACGTCATGGGCTCCCAGTCGCCCATGTTCCATTTCCAAAGGGCTCTTTGCAAACCCTTTACGAAGCTGTCATTTGAATCGCTGTTCGTGAGAGCAGCATTTGTAACGGCCACATTGTCCAGGCTGTCTAAATGCTGTGGTGTCGTTGAATTTTCTATGTGTTTGCCGGCTTTGAAAGGTCTCCTGTGATCTGCTTCTGCGTATTGTTCCTATCCGACCTATTCAGTTAGGGCTTGGAGCTCCTACTGTCAGGATAGCTGAGGGACAGGCACTGTCTAAGTGAGAAAAATGCTTCGTGGGGGTGGTCAGGCTTTTAGCAGAATAGCTTGCTGGATCTTTGTTGTGAAAATGAGTAAGGGCGGAATTCCAGGCCATTTTTTCTCATCGGCTATACAAGCTTAGTCATTTTCTCTCACTCTATTGTTTCAAACTGTGCCCACCTCCGACAGTGCCTTCTGACACCCTTCATCTCTGGGAGGTTGAATACAGTCCCCTGGAAATAACATCTCACCGTCTACACCCTCAGGTGGTGTAGACAGACTCTGCCCCACAGTGGGTGTGGCAGGGTAGAGCTGGCTGCAGATTCTCTGCCTTTCCTCTCCTTGAGAGATGGGGTCTATGTTCCCCTCCCCTTCAATCTGGGCTTTAAGAGTACTGGTGGTTTGTTTTTTTAACGTGGTAAAAGAAAGACACACAAACTACAATTTACCATCTCAGCCATTTTGAAGTGTACAGTCCAGTAGTGTTCAGTATATTCACACTGCTGTGAAACAGATCTCCAGGACTTTCCATCTTGCAAATCTGAAATTCCATACCCATTATACAACATCCCCCTTTCTCTTCGTAACATACCCCCATCCCTTAGTAACCACCATTCTGCTTTCTGTTTCTATGAATTTGATGCCTTTAGATAGCTCCTTTAAGTGGAATCATGCAGTATTTGTCTTTTTGCGACTGCTATATTTTACTTAGCATGATGTCCTCAAGGTGCATCCATGTTGTAGCCTGTGACAGGATTTCCTTCCTTTTTAAGGTGGAATAATATTCCATTATATGTATGTACCACATTGAGTTTATCCATTCATCTGTTGATGGACGCTTGGGTCGCTTCCACCTCTTGGGTATTGTGCATAGTGCTGCTACGACATGGGTGTGCAAATACCTCCTCAGGACCCTGCTTTCAATTCTTCTGTATATATACCCAGAAGTGGGATTGCTGGATCATATGGTAGTTCTGTTTTTAATTTTTTGAGGAACCTCTGTACTGTTTTCTATTGCACCGTTTTACAGTCCCACCTACGGTGCACAAAGGTTCCAATTTCTTCACATCTCTCTGACACTTGTTATTTTCTGCTTTTTTGAGACTAGCCATCCTAATGGGTGTGAGGTGGTATCTCATTGTGGGTTTGATTTGCATTTCTCTGATGATTAGTGATGTCGAGAACCTTTAAAGAACTGGCAGTTTCTGATTCCCCTGCTGGACTGACCACATGGAGAGGCCTTGCTAGTATGTGGAGGGGGAGAATGGCCTGGCTGAGCCCACCTTCCCAGCCGTTCCTGCAAGGGCCCCACCTATGCATGAAGCCTTCTTGGACCCTCCATACTACTGATCTACCTGCCACATGCCACAAGGTGACCCTAGTTGATGCTACATGCAGAAGAACTGCTCAGCTAAACCCTTCCCGAATTCCTGATCCACACAATTGTGAGATATAATAAAACTGGTTGTTAGTAGCCATCCTAATGGGTGTGAGTTTTTTCAGCAAAACTTTGACAAAGTTTTTTTTTTTTTTTTTAAATAAATTTATTTATTTATTTATTTTTGGCTGAGTTGGGTCTTCATTGCTCCGCACGGGCTTTCTCTAGCTGTGGCGAGCAGGGGCTACTCTTCGTTGCGGTGCGCGGGCTTCTCATTGTGGTGGCTTCTCTTGTTGCGGAGCAGGGGCTCTAGGTGCACGGGCTTCAGTAGCTGTGGCTTGCAGGCTCAGTAGTTGTGGCTCGTGGGCTTAGTTGCTCCACGGCATGTGGGATCTTCCCAGACCAGGGCTCGAACCCGTGTCCCCTGCATTGGCAGGCGGATTCTTAACCACTGCACCACCAGGGAACCCCTTGACAAAGTTTTAAGCCACTAAATTTTGGGATAGTTTGTGAGGCAGCGAGAGATAACTGGAACAGTGGGCAGATGCCCTTTCTCTGTTTGTGGTTTGGATTTGCCGCATTAAATATACTATAAATGACACAAACAGCTGGATAGCTGGCACAGTGCTCACAGGTCAGGAAGAGTGCACCATCTTTGACTTGTGCATTCCTTCCTGACACATGATTTCTAGAGGAGCAATACCTGAAACCCTGTCCTCCACCTACTGGTCTATCCATAGCCTCTCTTTGGGCAATCACTGGTTTGTCCCTCAGGTGGTCTAACTGTAGGGCGTTAGGATCTGTGCTGAAAACAAATGCATGCTCACAACATACTTTTGGGCTGAACTAAGGCCTAACACTGATTTTGTTGCAGGTTGATTAACACCAGCCCTATAGGTGATGAGAAGGTCTGAATGTGTTGTGATTGCACGTATCGATATATGCCCATTGCTCATGTTTACTTGCAGGCCACCCTCCCACTCATCAATCCCCATCAGCACACTCTCTGGCCCCTGACTGCAGTGATGCAAGAAAACAGTGAGATGGGAAGCTCCACACCAGTTACCAGCCCCTCGATATTCTCTAATGTCTTTTTACCCCAACCAGAAAGCTAACACCAGTACTGCTCTCTGGGCTTTATAATTCAGCTTGCATCCAAATTCTTAGTTGCTTTGCGGCCGGGACTTTTCAATGGGCCTGGCTGTGACTGTACCTGCTAGGTGGCATCTATAGTTTCAGGGCTGGTGCCAGAGGCAGAGGAATGGGGAGTGGGGAGAAAAGGAAAGGAGGACGAAGTATTATAATCTTTGGCTCTTTTCACGTAGGACCAGTGGCTATGTTTACATTTTTAGAACAGAAAGCAAGATACAAAATAGAAGTAACTTACTCCTGAAGACGTCCACCACCCGACCTGTCATAGTTCATTTTGGTTTCTTTCTATCATATTTCAGTTTATTTGCTTCATAGCACTACGCATGGTCTGTAACTATCTCATGAATTTTCTTCTTTTCTGCCTTTCTCCCCCATGAGAATGTGAGCTCCAGGCCGTCAGGACCTCCTTTGTCTTGCTCATGAGTGCACCGCCAGCTCCTACAGTCCTGAGCCTGATGGCAGGTAATCAACAAATACTTGCTGAACGAATGGAAGGATTAAGAAACAGAAGAGCATCTCCCTCTCCCCTGCCAATAATCTTACTAGGTCAGTGCTTCTCAAACTTCAATATGTGTAAGAATTGCCCAGGTAGCTTGTTAAATATGCAGATTCTGATTCAGCAAGTCGGGGTGAAGCCTGGGAATTTGCATTTCTAACAATCTCCCAGGTGGTGCTGCTGCTGGTCCCACCCTCTAAGATGCAAGGCCCTGGATGAGCTCCCTGAGGAGAGACTGTGTCCTATTCATCTTTGTACTCTCAGCTCAATGAGGTGCTTGGTATATCATAAGGGCTCAAAAGTTGTTTGTTGAATGAATGGCTGAAACCAACCAGTCACAGGAATCTATGAAAAACCCAGCAAAGCAAATCTTGAGAGACTGGTGGAGGTACTCAGTGACCTGAAATCTCAATGTGGACTTTTAGGGGCTTTCAATTCCTTCCACCTCCATTAAAGAGCTGGGCAGAGGTAGCTGAGGAGTGGGAGGGGTTCTCCTATCCTGAACCTACAAATAGAGATTTTAGCATTTGGTTGTCACAATAATTTTTTTTTAAATGTAAATACATAGAGAGGTAGCTAAGAAATGAAAAATGTACAACCTGAGACAGACCTAGTACATTTTCTTTTTCCTTTCTTCACCTAGCTTCTCCTATTTTTTAGCCTTTATATTCTCTGCCTTTCTTTATCTCTTTTTCTTTCTGTCTGTCTCTTCCAACTTCATTTCCATCTGACATACTCATTTGAACACAGGAGAGCTGGAGGGTAACTGCTCAATCTGTTTTTCTGACTCCTCATGCAAATCTTCTTTGCTGAGATGGGGCAGAAAATGACCTAAGGATCAGGTCCTGGTGAGCTTGCACTATTCCTGTGTGCAAGGGACAATTCACCCTTGACATCAAGCACAACACTATCTCATATGACCTTTCCTAGAAAATAAATAATTCATGAGAAGGAATTTCAATTGTTAATTCCTGAACATCTCTTTTCTCTTCTTCCTCCCCTTGTCCCCATTAAGGAATACTGTAGACTCTATTAAAAGCAAGAAAACAGGCACAATTACTTGGTAGGCTTCCCCCAGCATGTTGAGAATAGAATGTGGGTGCTGACTTATCAATTCTAACAATACTCTCTGTCCAGTTTTAACAGGAAGCCATTCCGTACTTTACACAGGTTGAAAGGCTTTTAATAATGAAGTCCAAAGACACGCCCGCCAGAGGGGGAGAGTGTAGTACCCTCATTCTTAGTGTATTTCACGAGAACTCATAGATTGGGTGTCAATCTTACTACATCATCCCTGCCTTACTGACTTCTAAGCACTTTTCCATGCATAGAAATTACAGATTTTTCATAGTTGTGTTGCCTTCGCATTTCATGAACTATCCTGAAAACATGTGTGTAATGGGTTATATCTGCTCGGCCCTACAAAAATGTGTAACTTTATTCTGTCTTTGCAGATTGACTGTGATGTGCACCACATTCTGGTTTAATGCTTATTCAGTAATAAAACTCTTTTCCTTTTCTACTACTTTTATGGAGAGATTTTCTGGGTTGGGGGAAGATTTTGTTTTTAATCATATTACCCAGACAATAGATATTGATAAATCTCTATTTGCGCACCTAAACACTTTCTTTAATGCCTGTCCTCTTTTAGGACAGAATTTACAATAAGGAAGGAAATGTCTTTTGAAAATTTTTCAGAGAGTGCTAGAATCAGTTTTATTAAAAAGGGCTTTACTAACAATTACCTATTACAGCCCAAATGATGCTCCCCTTTCTTCTTTCCAACTACTCTACAAGCTTCTATGAAATTATGGTAAAGAACAACTCTTTAAAATCATAAACTTATCCTCTCCTTCAGGAAGTGGTGAGGCTTTTGTTTCTTAGGATATGGACCTATGGTCTTGAGTGAGTCTTTAGCAGACAGAGTTCAAGATCATGAGGCTTCACGTGCGTTTATTACCACAAATTTAACAGTCTTGATCTTAATTATCCATATGGGTGTTGGTTGTAATGAAATAACACATTCAAGTATGATGTATGCTTCCTCTCTAGACCAAAGGGAAGTGGACCACAGAGTCCATAAGGCAATTTATAATCAACATCTAATTCACACACACACACACACACACACACACACACACACACACACACACACACACACACACACAGTAGCCCCTGTCAGAGGAGAAATCAAGAACTAATGCATTTGCAACATGGATGGATGTGGAGGGCATTATGTTAAGTGAAATAAGTCAGACAGAGAAAGACAAATACTGTATGATATCACTTATATGTGGAATCTAAAAAATACAATAAACTAGTGAATATAACAAAAAAGAAGCAGACTCACAGACATAGAGAACAAGCTAGTGGTTGCCAGTGGGGGGTGGTGGTGCCATATAGGGGCGGAGGAGTGGGAGGTACAATCTACTGGGTGTAAGACAGGCTCAAGGATGTGTTGTACAACACAGGGAATAAAGGCAATATTTTGTAATAACTGTAAATGGAAAGTAACCTTTAGAAATTGTATATATATTAAAAAAGACCTAATGCATTTAGCAAATGTGTAATCCATCACTGATTGGCTGACATCAGTTAGCCACAAATGACATAGTAGTGTGGGAGGGACAGAGAACAGCTGAATTGCAGAACATTAGAGCTTTTTAAAATGCAAAAAGGAGTGGACTATTCTTCAGCATAGAACTTTTTAGAGGTGACCCTTTGCTGTCAGATAAATCCATGTGCTTAGCACTGCCCAGGAGGCCTCCCATGGCCTCACCACCACAGCCTCTCCTCATGGGTTCCCCACTTCACACTGTGCTCTGGCCTCCTGAATGTGACCTGCGGGTCTCGGAAGGAACCCTCCAGGCCTTTGCCCCTTCTGCCGAAATGCCCTTCCTCCAGTTCTCTGAGTGCCGAACCTCTCTCATGTCTCACATCTCATCTCAAGACACTAGTCCTATAGGATTAGGGCCCCACCCTTATGACCTCCTTTAACCTTAATTACTTCCTGAAAGGCCATATCTCCAAATACAGTCATATTGGGGGTTAAGGCTTCCACGTATGAATTTGGAGGGATACAAGTCAGTCCATAACAATGCCTAAGGCTCCTTTCAAGAAACGTCTGAGATTTGTTGAGCATCTGCTGTGCACTGGGTGCTTGGGACACAGAGGACTATCAGAAGCAGCCCTTGCACTCACAGAGCTCACTGTCTAGCAGGGCTAGGCAGGCTGGGTTAATGGATGACTGGTGCAAAATGGGGGCCAAAAGAGAGAAGGGACGGGTCAGAAAATGACAGGAGAAAGAAGAGAAAGTGACACCAGGGGTGTGCATGCATGTAAAAAATGCCACGTAAGGACACAGAAAGAAGATGGCCATCTGCAAGCCAAGGGGAGAGGCTTCAGGATAAATCAAACCTGCCCACATCTTGATCTTGGACTTCCAGCCTCCAGAACTGTGAGAAAATATACCTTTGTTTAAGCCACCCAGTCTGTGGTATTTTGTTATGGCAGTCCTAACAGACTAAGACAGGTGTCAACACGGCTAACCTCCACCCCTCCCCCCCCTCCTTTTTTTTTTTTTTTTTGCAGATTTGCACTCTGAGACCTAAAGAAATGAAATTGCCCAAAGTCATCTAGCTAGTTAGGTGAAGACTTGAATTAGCCTTCTTCTGACCTACAGTGATGTTCTTTCTCCACTAGTTTTTCATTTTTTCCCCCCAGTGAAACACTTTTTTCAAGTGAAACTTTTAGGAATTCCAGTTCTACACATGAAACAGAACTCAATGCAGCTGCCCCAATCAAGGGCCCAGAACCTCACTCTGCCCAGTCTTTCCCCTCTTCCCCTGTCCCTCCGCTATACACACCTCTGCAGATCTCCAAGGAGTCATGGAATCTAGTGTGAAAAGTACTGCTGTACCCCACGCTACCTCCTCCATACGATATTACACACCTCTCAATTTGCCATGCTCTCTCTCACTGATGTAAGGCATTAGAAACCTGTTCTGAAGTAGGAAAGCCAACTGGGTCAGTAGAAGATAAGACAAGGCAGCCAGAGGATGGATGACTAGGATTTCTGAGATGGAAAGGTCACTGCAGTTGATTTGGCTCTGTCCTGGGGAGATGGTAAAGACCTCAACAAGTACAGTAGAATCATTCAGAAACCAGGTGTGCCCCTACCCTGGTCTGGGACTCATTTTCTAAGCAAGCAAATATCCAAAACATACACATGGCTTCATTCCAAGGTGTACTGATGTTACAGTAAAGGCACTTTGCTGATGACCGGGGGAGAAAATCCCATGGCCTTGGAGATCCCTGCCGCAGAAACCAGGCTTTGTGAATGCTATATGGCCAAGGGCAGTGCCTCCTCTGGACCTCCTTGGATCTCAGTCACCTGGGTATTTGTGAATATGCAGATTCTAGAATCCCAGGTAGACCTACTGAGGCAGTATCAAGCCCCCCATGTGTACATTCAAATTTAAGATGGTTAGCACTTGGGCTTGGAATAAGAGGAAAGTTTGAATCCTGGGTCGTCCACTTCCTAGATGTGGCCAAGTCATTTTACTTGCTATAGTTTTGGCTTTCTCATCTGTAAAGTGGATGTAATACCTATTTTACAAGTTTGTTTTGAGAAATCAAGGTCAGCATTAAACCCTCATCCTCCCTGGGGGAGAGAGAAGAGAGGAAATAGAGTCGAATTGAGAAAAGCAGTTTCTAAGACTTCCCTGTGAAGTTTCTCCTATTTTGACAAATAATAAAATAAGAAATCCACATAGTTTCTTAGTGCTTGTTTGGAATTAAGCACTTGAAAATAACCCTCGAGGGTTTTATAAGCACTAAGGATAACATCCAAGTGCTGGAAATACAACTTCATTGGGGTAGTAAGCATTTGGCTGGAAGGAGGAGGGAAGGAGGCAACAGACTTAACCCCCGGAGAGGTCTGTTTGCTATTTTATGGACGTGGTCATAACCTGAGTCATACACTAGTCAGAACATCTCCCCAAAAAGCTTAGAAATCAGCTGTGGTCCTTGTTCTCTGTAAGACTATTGGCTAGGATTTTAAGGTTTCTCTATGATGATAAAAGCTACCTTTATTGAACACTAACTGTATGCCAGGCATGTACTAAGTGCTTTACATCCATTATGCTGTTCAATTCCCACAGATACCCCTGTGGCAGGTAGTATCATTAATTCCATTTTACTAGTAAGAAAGCGAATTCAATGGTTATGACTTTGAGTAGTATATACCAATAAAGATAATAAAGAGCAAAGGCAAACAAAATCCAGCTCTGTTTTCTCAACCATTCTACTTTGATATTACTTCTCCAGACATGTCTGAGTCTTGAGACAGTCTTGCCTGTCACTCTACTCCTTTCTCTGATCTGCACAGATGAGACTAGGGTCTCAGTTAATACCAGGTTGTGAGTGTAAAGTCCAATGAATGGAATTTAATAAATGTTTGTAAAAAGTGCACTGAATATACTATTATAACAACAAAGTTGTACACATAAGATAGTTTATTATGGCAAAAAATTGAAAGTAAGTGTAATGCCACAATAGGAGATTGGATAAATAAATTGTGGTACTTTCCTACAACCATTTGAAGTGAATGTAGACTGAGAAAGCAATCTTGAGAAAGAACAGAGCTGGAGGCATCATGCTCCCTTACTTCGGACTACACTACAAAGCTACAGTAATCAAACAGCATGGTACTGGTACTAAAACAGAAATATAGATCAATGGTACAGGATGAAAACCCAGATATAAACCCATGCACTTATGGTTAATTAATCTATAACCAAGGAGGCAAGAATATACAATGGGGAAAAGACAATTTCTTCAATAAGTGGTGCTGGGAAAACCAGACAGCTACACATAAAGGAATAAGATTAGAACATTTCCTCACACCATATACAAAAATAAACTCAGAATAGGTTAAGGGCCTAAATAGAAGATTGGAAACCATAAAACTCCTGGAAGAAAACACAGGCAGAACACTCTTCCACATAAATTGTAGCAATATTTTTTTGGATCTGTCACCTAAGGCAAAGGAAACAAAAGCAAATATAAACAAATGGAACCAAATTAAACTTAAAAGCTTTTGCACAGCAAAGGAAACCACTGACAAAATGAAAGACAATCTACTGAATGGGAGAAAATAATTGCAAATGATATGACCAATAAGGAGTTAATATCCAACATATATAAAGAGCTAATACAACTCAATACCCAAAAAACAAACCACTCGATTAAAAAATGGGCAGAAGTCTTGAATAGACAGTTTTCTAAACAAGACATGATGAGCAGGCACATGAAAAGATGCCCCAAATCATGAAGCATCAGAGAAATGCAAATCGAAACCACAATGAGATATCACCTCACACCTGCCAGAAATGGTTATCATCAAAAGGCTACAGATAACTAATGTTGGCAAGGATGTGGAGCAAAGGGAACTCTTGTATGTTGTTGGTAGGAATGTAAATTGGTGTAGTCACTATGAAAAACAGTATGGAAGTTCCTCAAAAAACTAAAAATAGAACTACCATATGATCTAGCAATTCCACTCCTAGGTATGTATCTGAAGAAAATGAAAACACTAATTCAAAAAGATACATACACCTCAATGTTCATAGCAGCATTATTTACAATAGCTAAGATATGGAAGCACCCTAAGTGTCCATCAATAGATGAATGGATAAAGAAGAAGTGGCATATACATACAATGGAATACTACTCCTCCATAAAAAGAATGAAATTTTGCCATTTGCAACACCATGGATGGACCTGGAGGGTATTATGTTAAGTGAAATGAGTCAGACAGAGAAAGGCAAATACTCTATGTTATCACTTATATGTGGAATCTAAAAAATAAAACTAACTAGTGAATGCAACAAAAAAGAAGCAGACTCACAGAAATAGAGAACAAACTAGTGGTTGCCTGTGGAGAGAGGGAAGGGAGGAGAAGCAAGATAGGGATAGGGAGTAAGAGGTACAAACTACTGTGAATAAAATAAGCTACAAGGATATACTGTACAACACAGGGAATGTAGCCAAGTTTTTTTTTGTTGTTGTTGTTGTTGTTTTGCGGTATGTGGGCCTCTCACTGTTGTGGCCTCTCCTGTTGTGGAGCACAGGCTCCGGATGCGCAGGCTCAGCAGCCATGGCTCACGGGCGCAGCCGCTCCGCGGCACGTGGGATCCTCCCAGACTAGGGCACAAACCTGCGTCCCCTGCATTGGCAGGCGGACTCTCAACAACTGCGCCACCAGGGAAGCCCTAGGCAATATTTTATAATAACTTTAAATGGAGTATAATCTGTAAAAATTTTGAATCATTATGTTGTACACCTGAAATATAATATTACAAATCAACTATGGCTCAATTAAAAATATTTAGGGCTTCCCTGGTGGCACAGTGGTTGAGAGTCCGCCTGCCGATGCAGGGGACACGGTTTCGTGCCCCGGTCCAGGAAGAATCCCACATGCCGTGGAGCGGCTAGGCCCGTAAGCCATGGCCGCTGAGCCTGCATGTCCGGAGCCTGTGCTCCGCAATGGGAGAGGCCACAACAGTGAGAGGCCCACGTACCACACACACAAAAAAAAATTTAAAAAGTAAAATGAAAGTAGATCTATATTAAATGAGTGATATCCATGACATATTAAATGAAAAAAGCAGGTTATTAAATAGCAGGTATAGTGTGATTCCATTTGTGAAAATAAAACACATTTATATATGCATAGGAAAAAAAAACATGGAAGGATCTACCCCAAAATGTGCTAATTAAGCTCTGAATGACAGATTTATGGTGTTTTTCACTTTCTGTATTGTCTGTTTTGTTTTGTTCTTTTACAGTGAGCTGAGCATGCATTACTTTTTTTTTTTTTTTTTTTTTTTGCTGTACGCAGGCTTCTCACTGTTGTGGTCTCTCCCGTTGTGGAGCACAGGCTCCAGATGCGCAGGCTCAGCAGCCATGGCTCATGGGCCTAGCCGCTTCATGGCATGTGGGATCTTCCTGGACCGGGGCACGAACCCGTGTCCCCTGCATCGGCAGGCGGACTCTAAACCACTGTGCCACCAGGGAAGCCCAGCATTACTTTTATAGTTAGAAAAAAATCTGGTATTATCATTTTGGAAATTAAATGCCTTGAAAAGAAAAGGAAATTGAACATTCTACAATCTTCATAGTCTTCATGAATTTGTGTTTGTTTCTCCAAGAGGGAGATTAGGAGATGGTCTGAAACTCTGAGCACACCATAAGGATAGCTATGTTTGTATTTTTAAGCATCCCTTTTGCTACCTCCACATAAACTCAATATATTTTTCAATATGTCACTCAATACATTCTTGCTGAATTCATGAGCACTGGAAAGAAAATCTGTGATCAATATGCAAAGTATTGCCAAAGAAACACAATTTCATAAGGACTGGGAGAAGCCATAACAATGGAAAAGAATAACTTTCCATTTCTTTTTCTTAGATTCCTGGTAGCAAGATTAACTTGTGCTCAGAGTAATTCCATGAATGATTCTACATCCTAGAATCAAGGCAGACCAGGGTGGTAATTGTTTAAGTCACTGTAAGAGCTGCTTCCAACAGATGTTTCCCATCAACCTGTCTATACTACATCTCTCTTCCTAGTTATTGTTGCCTTTGGGGGCTGCCACAGAGAGGAGGGCTGCCATGCCATTTCTCCTTTGTCCAGTGCATGTTCACTATAATAGAACATTCTTCTTTCACAGATAGGGAACAGATTTCTGGTTCTTAGAAAGGCTTCTCGACCTCCAAACAGACTTTGATGATTTTATCTGTGATGCAAGGGAATGGGTCTTGGTCGATACAAAAGAATGCCAATTCAGTGACCATTCGAAACAGACTCATTTTGGCAATTAGATGTCTCTGATGTGAGAGGAAAGTTGAGGTGTAAGTAGGCAGGGCACCAGATCAGCAGAAAGGCTCAGGAGATGAACCCTGATAGTTGCAACAGGTGCTACAGTAGCCGAAGTAGAAATAAATTATCTACTGTGTCACATAAAAAGACTAAACATTCAGTGGCCACCCACTCTGGTCTGCGGCAGGCATGATGCGGGGTGAACAGGGGCATGGCTGGTAAGCTTCCTCACCCCTTGTCCTGTCTGTTCTCATCAGCCTTTGGGGCAGGGAAGCACAAGCAGTACCCTCACAGGCTTTCCTGGGGGCCACATTCGATCTCTAGCTCAGACAAAGGAACAAAGTGCAAAGGTGGTCCTCACTGCCCACCTAAACCTGCTCAGCTGCTGAAGGCGGTTTTGGCAGAGCCTGGCTTCCCTCCTGGTCCTTCCCGGCCTCCGGCCTGAAATCTTTTCCTTCCTGCTAGCAGTTTCTCTCAGCACTGGGCACTGAGGTTTGCAGCAGCAAGTGTTCAGAGCCCGCTGAGGGGGAGGGGCTGTCAGTTACAAAGGGACAAACATACACCCAACTTAGCCACTTAGTTGCAGCCCCTCCATATAGACATCAAGCCAGGAGCTCTGGGGCAGGGTTACTGCTCCAGGCAGTGACTGGACAGTTTTTCCTGAGTTCTACAGGGAGTTGTAATGTGGGGAAGGGAGAGGATGGAGCCCAGATTAAGATGAACAGCTCTGAAGGCCCGTTGATTACTTAGAGCCTTCCTCAGAGTCTCTTCTGCTCTGCAGGGAAGGGGCATAAGAATGCCCCCAGCATTATTCTGCTGAACTGTAAAACATTCTTCTTAGATGTTTCCTGATTCCAAGGACTGAATGAGGAGAAAAGACAGAAGGAAAGAACACCTCTAGGAAATATAATTAGAATTGCTCCTTAATAAGAAAAACTGATTGAACTTACTTAATTTTGAGATGGGTACAATATACCAGGTAGAGTGTAGCAGCTTGAATTTTTAAATTTCTATTTTATCAAGGCAATATGTGCATATTGCTAAAAAAAAAATCAAACCATACAAGTGATCTTGTGATGAAAGAGTCACCTGCTTCATTCCTTCTGATACCCAGTCTTACTCCCCCAAGACAATCTCCTTTAATAGTTTGCAGTTATACTATAGTAGTTACTTTGGTAGTCAAAATAATATGCTAATATTCCATTTATTAATATATCAATTTTGGATAATATCTGTTGAATCGCCTTTAGAAAAGTGAGGATTTGCCTCCACTACTCCTCACCTTCTTTCCCTCCCAATTTTGAGTTGGCTGCCTTAAATACTATGTATACCTTTACCTCTTTTTCTTGTTCTCTTTTTTCTTTTAATTGAAATACAGCTGATTTACAATGTTGTGTTAGTTTCAAGTGTACAGTGAAGTGATTCAGTTGTATATTTATATATATAATATTCTTTTCCAGATTCTTTCCCATTATAAGTCATTACAAGATATTGAATATACTTCCCAGTAGATCTTTGTTGTTTATTTTTTATATGGTAGTGTGTATCTGTTAATCCAAAACTCCTAATTTATCCCTCCCCCCCTTTCCTCTTTGGTAACCATAAGTTTGTTTTCTATGTCTGTGAATCTATTTTCTGTTTTTGTAAATAAGTTTATTTGTATCATTTTTTTTAGATTCCACATATAAGTGATATCATATGATATCTGTCTTTCTCTATCTGACTTACCTCACTTACTATGATCATCTCTAGGTCCATCCATGTTGTTGCAAATGGCATTATTGTATTCCTTTTTATGGCTGAGTAATATTCCATTGTATATATGTACCACATCTTCTTTATCCATTCATCTATCGATGGACATTTAGGTTGCTAACACGTCTTGGCTATTGTAAATAGTGCTGCTAGCTACGAACATTAGGGAACATGTGTCTTTTCGAATTAGAGTTTTCATCTTTTCCAGATACATGCCCGGGAGTGGGGTCGCTAGATCATATGGTAGCTCTAGTTTTTGTTTTTTAAGGAACCTCCATACTGTTCTCCATAGTGGCTGTATCAATTTACATTCCCACCAACAGTGTGGGAGGGTTCCCTTTTCTCCACACCCTCTCCAGCATTATTTATAGATCTTGTTCCTTTTCTGACTTTAGTCAGACTCATCTCTATTTGAGATGAAGCTATCACGTGACTGTTCCTTTTCCTTCTGTCTTTTTACCTCTGACTTTCTGACATAAGCTTGACTTTTTGAAAGTCAACGGGGGATTTTCAGTACATCGTTCACTGAAAACAACTTAGAGAGGAACCTCCCCTCTGCCTTATCAAGGGTAGTTTAAGGCCTCAGCTTTTTACATGTCTACACATGATTGTTTGTGCCTTGTTCACACATATAGCAATGGCTGCATTGTACTGTCATGGATCTATCTGCAAGGGTATCTTCCTTACTGGCATTATGTGAGCCTGGATGATAAGAATTGAGCATTTGACCTCTGTATTCTCATGACCTAGTAGCATGCCTGGTGCATGGTAGGCCCTCAATGTCTGTTTGCTGTGGAATGTATGTACTTCTCTCTATTTTTATATAACTAGACTATTGAATGGTTGAAGGGGTGAGGTAACTTAAAAATATGTTCGAATATGGAAAAATTCATCAATGCTGTGTCTCTACTATCATGGTCCCCCGAGTGAGCATGTGTGTATGTGTACATGTATCTGAGGTTCTTGGTCTTGGAAAGAGTGGTCAGAGTGGCTCTGTAAAGGGGCAGCCCTGAGGTGGCTGCCTTTCTAACGGCAATCCCAGAGGAAGTGCCGGCAGCTTCCAGGATGAAAGGCAGGGCTGGTTTCCCCAGTAAGGCACACCAGATCTGCTTTTCTTTGTAACTTGTTCTGACTCTCAAGCTGTTGACAGTTGTCACAAGCAAAACCTAACCCCAATCCAGAAAGTCCCAGTCCACTCAACCTGAACCACAATAACCTGCTTCTGAACATATCTCCAAGATTTCAGTTCTACTGAAAGTGTTCCAGAGTTCTCCTGTTCAGCTTTGTTCATACACAAGATGACTTCATGGGAGAACATCCATTTTTTAGGAATATTTTTTGCAAAAGTCAATATTCGTAGCAAAGGCTGTCGATTCTCTGCTGCTTTCCCCTTGGGCTTTACCATTTCACTATCCACTGGAACAGTGTCCAACTGGCCCACCTCAGCACCTTTCTTCCTGAGGACCTTCTCTGGACACAAGAGCCCTCTCTGCTTATGCATGGGGCAGACCAGAAGTGCCAGGGAATTAAGTGCCCTCCCCTTAGCAGTCCTCAGTCGATGACTGGTGAGAATTGTTGTATACATACTAGCTCCTGTGCCCCTGGACTCCCAGGCTTCTCCGGTGGGATTGAGCTCCAGTTACCCAAGAAGTGACTTGAGGCTTCCCTTCCTTTCATGTCTCCCCTTCTCCTGTCCTACCAGTGTTTCCTGGGATTGCTTCCCCAACAAACCACTTACACTCGATTCCTGGTTTCAGGGACTGCCTATGGGGGAACTCGAACTAAGATCGTGTTCTTACAGAATATGTTAGATAGTCACCTTCCCTTCACTCCAGCTGTTTCCTACAAAGGAATCAGTTTTGCTTTTTCCTCTGCTCCGTGGAGCTGATGCTGACGTGCCCCTAGTGGAAGTTGCTACACATCTTTGTGGGAAAGTTTATGGGGAAATAGCTGCCAGCATAACAAGCTTTGACATGAAAAGAGAAAGTGCCATGGATTCCTTTAAGACATAGCAAGAAAGTCACAAAGCAGATTCTCCATCCATAGTTAGATGTCGAGAGTAGTTAAGTAAGCGCTTTCGTGAAGTTACATCAGGCTTCCCTTCCATTGACCCCTGACACCCAGGGAGGCCTGCAAGAGTTTTAATGTGATTTCTGGAATGTGCTTAACTTTCGGAGAGGGAATAGTTTAGCCCCTGGGAGAATTCCATTACTATAATTTTGCAATAGAAACGCTTCCTATTGCCTAATCTTCTTAGCTGTTTATGGACAGTAAGTGGGTAAAAGCTGAGTTTGTGACTTGGTAATTGTGAGTATATATATTTTGGAGTGCTTAGAATGTGGACTAAAGAAGAGATTATTTATGTGTACAGAGAGGAGGTACAGAACTCCAGAAATGACCACTATTGAAATAGGGGGCATGTCGTATCCAAGTAGCCACCATAAGGTAACACAAGGGAGGAAAAAAAGAGAGGAACTAGTTACTCCAATCTTTCTCCACCTCTCCTGATAAATAAATAAGACCTTCGATGTAACCTTGAAACGACTCGTCAGTAGCCATCCTTACTTAGGTTTGTACTTTTGCTTAGTTTCGTATCATTCACTCAACAAATATTAATTGAGCATATATGGTGCATCAGGCACAGTTCTAGGCACTAGGGACATACTGGTGGACAGAAGAGAATAAGTCCCAGCACTCACAGACCTTACACTCAAACGGGGAGGTAGACAATAAACAAATAAACATACACTATACTATATCAGGTTGTTTTAAGTGCTATGAAGAAAAAGAAATCAGGGTAAGAAAAGAGTTGCTATTTGGGGGCAGGAGGTCAGGGAGGGCTTCTCTGCATGAAGTGAGGGAACAAGACATCTGGGGGTCTCCACCTTCTGGGTGGAGGCATTGGCAAAGAGAAAGGCAGGAGGAAGAGCAGGGAAGCCAGGGTAGCAGGAGACAGGAGACGGGTCAGCGACGCGGATGGGCAAGTCCTGTGGCATGCTCGGACCATGGTAAGGCATCTGATTTTATTTATTTATTTATTTTTGTGCTACGCGGGCCTCTCACTGTTGTGGCCTCTCCCGTTCGGAGCACAGGCTCCGGACGCGCAGGCTCAGCGGCCATGGCTCACGGGCCCAGCCGCTCCGCGGCACGTGGGATCTTCCCGGACCGGGGCACGAACCCGCGTCCCCTGCATCGGCAGGCGGACTCGCAACCACTGCGCCACCAGGGAAGCCCTGATTTTATTT